>NC_091456.1:198128033-198240533 GCF_027789765.1 Dendropsophus ebraccatus | reverse complement strand
GCGGGCCTACGTCTGGTCAGTATTGGTGTGGGCCTACGTCTGGTCAGTACTGGTGCGGGCCGACGTCTGGTCAGTACTGGTGCGGGCCGACGTCTGGTCAGTACTGGTGCGGGCCTACGTCTGGTCAGTACCGGTGCGGGCCTAGGTCTGGTCAGTACTGGTGCTGGCCTAGGTCTGGTCAGTACTGGTGTGGGCCTACGTCTGGTCAGTACTGGTGTGGGCCTATGTCTGGTCAGTACTGGTGTTGGCCTAGGTCTGGTCAGTACTGGTGTGGGCCTATGTCTGGTCAGTACTGGTGCAGGCCTATGTCTGGTCAGTACTGGTGCCGGCCTACGTCTGGTCAGGACTGGTCTCGTCCTACGTCTGGTCAGTACTGGTGCGGGCCTACGTCTGGTCAGGACTGGTCTCGTCCTACGTCTGGTCAGTACTGGTGCAGGCTACGTCTGGGCAGATTTCCCCTGACTACAGGCAGTGGACAGCAGATTGCAGAGACACCTAGTGGCCAAGGGTTCACAGCCGTCCTACTGGTGTAAGGAACCATTTTTGATTCATAAAAAACTTACACAAGGGTCACTAGATGGAGGGAAGTGATTTACTACGACAGTGACCACTGAATGGATATTCTCCAGTTCTGTAATACTGTGATCAGTGCGGCTCAGCCTGTTCTGGGGAGATGAGAGCCGGCGGCCATATTTCCCTTTTATTAAGCCACCACTTTCCATCTATAAAGGCCCTAACAGCCCTCGCTGCAGTGTGACCAGATTCTCGGACCCGCAAAGTGTCCTATTTCATGGTTGAGATTGATAGCCTGGGCCGCCATGCTTCATCTCTGTACAGATCCGACTATTACTGAGGTACCTGGGGTTTATAAACCATGAATGGAGATGAAGAAGCCATTCTCTCCTTCTCTTTGAGGGCATTTTGAGCCGACAAAGGGGTCTCCCTGTTCACTATCCTCATCCGTTAGCAGAAAGCATTGACAAAGAGCGTCTCCCACGCTGGAGGACTCAGGCCGTCTATACATTCCACAGACATCCCATTGAATCCAATAGTCAACATTGGGTAATACTTACGGTGACCTGTGGTGGTGCTGTGGGGCAGTTGCCAGTATTTTTCGTCATGTGACAGATAAGCTCCGCCCCCTGATGAGAAGAATTTAAAGAGTTGCAATTGATGAAAATGATCCAGAAATTTTTTTTATAGATTTCCATTTTGAGGGCCCAGTATCAGTGATCTGCTACAAGGGATGGGTGATCAGTCATTCTGCATGATAGGATAATTCCTTTAAAGGGGTACTCTGGCAAAGGTTTTTTACTTTTAGATCAACTGGTGCCAGAAAGTTATACAGATTTGTAATTTACTTCTATTTAGAAATCTCCAGTCTTCTAGTACTTATCAGCTGCTGTATGTTCTGCAGGAAGTGGTATATTCTCTCCAGTGTGACACAGTGCTCTTGTGGTGTGTGCTCGACCGGTCATTTGCCAGATGGTGATGTGTGATGCCACTTTTTTTTACCATAAATAAACTCTTCTTTACTTCAGGAATGCTTAATACAATCATAGACAATAGACCTCTGACTTGATAAAATAGTGTGGACTGGACTGACAAGATTTGTGCTGAGAGCTTGAGAGGTAGAATAGCCATGCTGGCTCAGTTGCGTGCTGAGAAGCAGAGTGGTCAGAGTTGAGCAGAGTGGTCAGACTTTTCTGGTTACAACCGCGCTGCGAGATAGAGTACGTAGGCTTCTAGTAACTTTGCTCTGTCCAAATCAGTTCCTCTTGCTTCAGGATACTGTCCTGCACCTTTAGACATGCTCACGGCGTGGGCTGGAGTGATCTCTGACCTGTCCCCTCTGTGAGTGTTTAGCACTGCATAGTCTGTAGATGTGCTGCTTTCCAGAGACGGGTGCCTGTTCTTCCCTTGTGTGTCTGTCCACAACCTCGCTTCAGACTACACTGAACTCATCCTCTCTCAGGGGACCTGGCATAAGCCAGGGCCCAACTTGACTGCTGTAGGGACCGTTCTGGCTTGTGTCCTTTCTGTTCAGGAACCAGACTAAGACTGACTAAGTGTGTGACTACACTTCCTCTCCCCATGTGACAACTTCCTACAGGGTATGTAATACCTGCTGTGAGTGGTTGAGAGGAGAGTGCAAAATAAGAAAGAGAACAGGCATAGGTGGAGAAAAGGTGCACAAATCACAAAAACAATAACCCCTTGAGTACTACAGCTGTGCAATATTTGAGTACAAACTATACATACTAGCAACATCTAGTGGCAAAACTTAGGTAAAACTTTATTACCATTTTGACTTAAAGTACAGGCTTTTGCGAGGGGTGTATGAACCAGTAACACCCGTGGTGGGACATCACACTCTCTTCTGCCACCTCTGTCCATGTCAGGAACTGTCCAGAGCAGGAGCAAATCCCCATAGAAAACCTCTCCTGCTCTGGACAGTTCCTGACATGGACAGAGGTGGCAGCAGAGAGCACTGTGTCAGACTGGAGAGAATACACCACTTTCTGCAGGACATACAGCAGCTGATAAGTACTGGAAGACTGGAATTTTTTATATAGAAGTAATTTACAAACCTGTATAACTTTCTGATAATAGTTGATATGAAAGAAAAAAACAAGCAATAGGTCAGGGAGATCCACTGGATCTTGAGAATGGGGACCCCAAGTCTCCTATAGAGATGAAGTGGCAGTCATCCATGCAAAGTGCTGCACAGGGGGCTAAGCCTCAGAATGTGGACTGTCCCTTATCATTCCCAGTGATGTACACCTGATGACATCATGATGATGTCATACATATATTATGTAACTCATTTGTAAGGTGAGAAGTGTAACCCGCTCTTCTCATCAGGATTTATTGGACACCCAGAGGCCATTTCCCTTGTGGAACAGCAGATTGGGAGATATTTCTCCTTCTAATTAAGTCTCAGCTCTGACATTTTTACAGTAATAAGTCACCGGAGCTGCAGCCACTGACAGCTCCGAATAATTCTGCTCCATCCAGGCAGCCGCCACTGACAGCTCCGAATAATTCTGCTCCATCCAGGCAGCCGCCACTGACAGCTCCGAATAATTCTGCTCCATCCAGGCAGCCGTCCCTGCAGGACATGATCAATAGTCGCAGTTGTCTGCTGCTTCCATGGGATTTTCAGGGCACGGTGATGTCCGAGGTCGGGGGAGGCTTCGCCCTCCTGTATCAGTAAACATCCAAGATTGGGGGAGGCTTCGCCCTCCTGTATCAGTAAACGTCTGGGGTCGGGGGAAGCTTCTCCCTCCTGTATCAGTAAACATCCAAGATTGGGGAGGCTTCTCCCTCCTGTATCAGTGAACTTCTGGGGTCGGGGGAGGCTTCGCCCTCCTGTATCAGTAAACGTCTGGGGTCGGGGGAGGCTTCTCCCTCCTGTATCAGTAAACGTCTGGGGTCGGGGGAGGCTTCGCCCTCCTGTATCAGTAAACGTCTGGGGTCGGGGGAGGCTTCGCCCTCCTGTATCAGTAAACGTCTGGGGTCGGGGGAGGCTTCTCCCTCCTGTATCAGTAGACGTCTGGGGTCGGGGGAGGCTTCTCCCTCCTGTATCAGTAGACGTCTGGGGTCGGGGGAGGCTTCTCCCTCCTGTATCAGTAAACGTCTGGGGTCGGGGGAGGCTTCGCCCTCCTGTATCAGTAAACGTCTGGGGTCGGGGGAGGCTTCGCCCTCCTGTATCAGTAAACGTCTGGGGTCGGGGGAGGCTTCTCCCTCCTGTATCAGTAAATGTCTGGGGTCGGGGGAGGCTTCTCCCTCCTGTATCAGTAGACGTCTGGGGTCGGGGGAGGCTTCGCCCTCCTATATCAGTAAACGTCTGGGGTCGGGGGAGGCTTCTCCCTCCTGTATCAGTAAATGTCTGGGGTCGGGGGAGGCTTCTCCCTCCTGTATCAGTAGACGTCTGGGGTCGGGGGAGGCTTCTCCCTCCTGTATCAGTAAGCATCCAAGGCCGGGGAGGCTTCTCCCTCCTGTATCAGTAAACGTCTGGGGTCGGGGGAGGCTTCATCCTCCTGTATCAGTAAACGTCTGGGGTCGGGGGAGGCTTCTCCCTCCTGTATCAGTAAGCATCCAAGGCCGGGGAGGCTTCATCCTCCTGTATCAGTAAACGTCTGGGGTCGGGGGAGGCTTCTCCCTCCTGTATCAGTAGACGTCTGGGGTCGGGGGAGGCTTCATCCTCCTGTATCAGTAGACGTCTGGGGTCAGGGGAGGCTTCTCCCTCCTGTATCAGTAAGCATCCAAGGCCGGGGAGGCTTCATCCTCCTGTATCAGTAAGCATCCAAGGCCGGGGAGGCTTCATCCTCCTGTATCAGTAGACGTCTGGGGTCGGGGGAGGCTTCTCCCTCCTGTATCAGTAGACGTCTGGGGTCGGGGGAGGCTTCATCCTCCTGTATCAGTAGACGTCTGGGGTCGGGGGAGGCTTCTCCCTCCTGTATCAGTAAGCATCCAAGGCCGGGGAGGCTTCATCCTCCTGTATCAGTAAACGTCTGGGGTCGGGGGAGGCTTCTCCCTCCTGTATCAGTAGACGTCTGGGGTCGGGGGAGGCTTCATCCTCCTGTATCAGTAGACGTCTGGGGTCGGGGGAGGCTTCTCCCTCCTGTATCAGTAAGCATCCAAGGCCGGGGAGGCTTCATCCTCCTGTATCAGTAAGCATCCAAGGCCGGGGAGGCTTCATCCTCCTGTATCAGTAGACGTCTGGGGTCGGGGGAGGCTTCTCCCTCCTGTATCAGTAAGCATCCAAGGCCGGGGAGGCTTCATCCTCCTGTATCAGTAAACAGGATAAATCCCGGTTGTTTCGATGAGAAATAATCCCGGAGCAGAACCCATAGTTGAGGAGTAACGTACAGAACTTCCCTCTCTGGTCTGCTCACCGTCTGACCTTTATTTGCTTCCCCGGGGTCCTCCACACTATGACCTCTCCTTGTCCTCGGCACAAGACTGTGAGAAAATATCAATGGAAGAAGAAGAAAAACTTACCAGACTTCCCAGATTTCAGGAAACCCTTGGACCCTGCTGATGTGATGGAAATGGATATCTCACAGCGGTCACCATCCGGGGCTTCAGGGAAGGTGGAGATCTTTGATGTTGCCCCCTCGCCGGGAGGTGGCGGCGGCAGTCTCGTGAATGGTATTAATATTCAGCAAAGTAACAAAGGAAACATAAAACCTAAATAAATAAATGTGAGGATAGAACTTCATGGAACAAGGAGGCCCCCAGATGATGGAAACGTCCAGCTGTGAGGGGCTTCGACGTGACCGGCAACAAAATCCATCAACTTGTCCATCGTGGATCCAGAGGAAGGAAAACAAGCTGCCCGGCGGGGGAGGGTCACCTCATGGAGGACCAGGAAATTCCTCTACCAGGAATGTGTTCTCTGGATCCATATACCAGACTAATATATACTACTACTACAGACTACTATGATATAACGTAGTACGGCATGTGAGCGGTTCTCCCCAGTATTCTTATATCAGGACCTGCCTGAAGATGGTTGTGGTTGCTGCCCTTTGCTATATCGTCTATGGCTTCATCCTGCCCTTATAGCGTACTGTACAGCACTGAAATAATACAAACTCCAGTATATGATACCATACAGGGAGCCTATACATTGCCAACCACATAACTATGCAGATATGTGTGGGATCAGGCTTCCAAGCTCCATGTGCACAGACCATACGAGACTGGAGGAGGAAAGGTCCCTGAGGCCAGTGGTGCCTTACTGACTTGTGACAAGTAATGTGACAGTCGTGATCAAATGGGTGGCACAGCCGACCATACACACTGAACCAGTAGATTTCTGCAGGAGCAGCCGACCACCTGCTGTGTACGAGGCCAGGAACTTATGGACAGCTTTAGGGTAGTCATCTGTTTCTTTATCTCCCACGAACACTAATGGAGAGAGCACATAGATGTACATTTGGGGTCCTGAGACATCAGGCGTCCTAATGAAGAATTAGGGACCCCCACATTACAGAATCCTCCGGATAGGTCAGTGATGAGGCCTCATGTAAAATGTACAACCTCAAGAATTAATAATACGGAAAATAAAAACTTCTGCAACAACTCAAAACTTTTTCGTCATCTGGTGACTTTTCCATCAGAACATCAGTCATCTCTCATCACCGACACTACGGGGGTCCAGAGCCGGCACCACAGGGCTCCAGAGCCGTCACCACAGGGCTCCAGAGCCGGGACCTCAGAGCAACAAGAGGAGGAAGGAAAACAAGGTGAGGGGCCCGGACACCATCCGCGTAAACACAGAGGATGATGAGGAAGAAATCCCACCAGAAACGCCATCAATCTTCCGTGTTTAACCCTTTGGTGATGACAGATGACAGAGGTAATCAGTATACGACGCAGGAGATAATAAAAGTATATATCAAGGGGTTAGCTGGCAGTGTGAAACTCATGAAATATACAGTTGTGCTCAAATGTTTACATACCCCAGCAGAATTTTTGTTTTCTTGTCCTTTTTTCAGAGAATATGAAAAACTTTTTCCCCCCTCCTGGTTAGTGGTCGGCTAACGCCATTAATTGCCACACTACTGTGTTTTCTCTTTTTAAATCATGACGACCAAAAACATCCAAATGGCCCTGATCAAAAGTTTACATACAGTTCTTAATCCCATGTATTGCCACCTCTAACATCAATGACAGCTTGAAGTCTTTTGTAGTAGTTGTGGAGGGGGCTCTTTATGTTCTTAGATGGTAAAGCCGCCCATTCTTCTTGGCACAAATCCTCCAGTTCCTGTAAATTCCTGGTCTGTCCTGCATGAACTGCACGCTTAATGATACTGAGGTCAGGAGACTGAGATGGCCACTCCAGAACCTTCTCTTTGTTCTGCTGTAGTCAATGACAGGTCTACTTGGCCTTGTGTTTTGGATCGTTGTCATGTTGACACGTCCAAGTACGTCCCATGTGCAGCTTCCAGGCTGATGAGTGCACATTTGCCTCCAGTATTTGTTGATAACCGGCTGCATTCATGTTTCCTTTATTTTGGACCAAGTTTCTTTGTGTCTTTGTAGCTCATACATCCCTGAAACATCAGCCATCCGCCCCAATGCTTTACAGTAGAAATGGTTTTCCTTCCATAATAGACCTTGTTGACACTTTTCCAAATGTAACGTTTATGGTTGTGGGTAAAAAGTTGGATTTTGGTCTCATCACTCTAAATGACTTTGTTCCAAAAGTTTTGAGGCTTGTATCTGTGCTGTTTGGTGTATTGTAGACGAGATACTTTATGGCATTTGCACAGTAATGGCTTTCTTACGGCGACTTGGCCATGCAGCCCATTTGCCTCCTTATTGCGCATCTTAAAACAACCGCACCGCTAGTTTTCAGAGAGTCCTGTATTTAAGCTATTTGTGGGGTTTTCTTTGCATCCCAAACAATTTTCCTGGCAGTTGTGGACTAAATGTTTGTTGGTCTAGCTATGCGGGTTGTTTTTTACAGAGCCTCTGATTTTGCATTTGTTAATCACAGCATGAACACTGATGACTGACATTATCAATTCCTTGGATATCAGAACAAAGTGAAGGTTCTGGAGTGGCCATCTCAGTCTCCTGACCTCAATATCATTGAGCTGCTCTGGGGAGATCTCAGCCTGCAGTTCATGTAAGACAGCCCAGGAATTTACAGGAACTGGAGGCTTTCTGCCAAGAAGAATGGGCGGCTTTACCATCTGAGAAAATAAAGAGCTTCATCCACAACTATTAGAAAAGACTTCAAGCTGTCATTGATGTTAGAGGGGGTAATACATGCACCAGGGACTGTGGTCCATCAGTCACAGTGATCTCCAGGATACACTTGTGACGTCTTCCCCAGCTATGGCTCTCTAGCTGATACAAAATGACGACCTCCATCATGTCCTGACTGCCGCCGGCTGTATATCACTATTCTGAGACTGTATCTGCGCTCTACAAAGGGATGGAGACAAATTCCTTTATCATCACAATAGAGATTGAGTAGATTTGTGTCATGGCGCCGGCCATTATCTCCCTTTATCCTCATGTCATCCCATTACGAGTGTCAGACGGCGCTCACGAGGCATCGAGAGATAAGAGCTGTAGAAAAATGGCCAAGGAGGCCGCGCTAAGACGAGTGTATTGTGTCCATGGTTAACCGTTCGTACTCCTGATGTGAGGTTCTACGTCACCTGATAGAATTCTATGTATCTACACTGGTACAATGGGTCATAAAATTAGAGATGAGCGAACCGGGTTCGGGTTTGAGTCAATCCGAACCCGAACGTTCGGCATTTGATAAGCGGTGGCTGCTGAACTTGGATAAAGCTCTAAGGTTGTCTGGAAAACATGGATACAGCCAATGACTATATCCATGTTTTCCACATAGCCTTAGGGCTTTATCCAAGTTCAGCAGCCACCGCTAATCAAATGCCGAACGATCGGGTTCGGATCGACTCCAGCATGCTCCAGGTTTGCTCATCTCTAGTCATAATATAATATGGAAAGACTCCTACCCCTCTGTACTCCATAATAATAAAAAACTAAGACTCAGACTTCTCTGCGGGAGCAGGACTCTTGGTCGTCTCTTGCCAAGGCCCAACGGACAGTGTACCATATTACAACTCCTCCAGGAGGTCAGATGGCTGGAAGCTCTCACCAAAAGCTTTTGGTTTTAGATGGTTATTCCCACTTCCCTTTTTTAGCTCACTGACCAGGCCATGAGGCAGCCAGTCCATCACCATTACTAGATCTCCAAGAACTGACTATAGGTTTGTAGCCCCCTTCTAGAACCCATCATAAGATGTTCCTCTGAGGCTCCCTACTCAGCTGTGGAGAGCTGCTGCTTCGATCATTGATAGGAACGTCTCCAGAATGTCGCACATGTTCCCATCCGCCATACACGTCATATTATACCCGCCTGTGAGCTGAGGTCGGCCATAAAAGTAGGGGCATTGTGGAGGAGCAGCGATAATCCAGAACATTGATGTCTCCATCAGGATGACTCTATTCTCCGGCTCCGATATTTCCTCCTCCTCTAGTTGCACAATTCACTCACTAAGTGACTTTATCCAAGAAATGTAATTTATTGTCTCTCTGCTCCGCGATGAAAGGAAAGTAATGAGGATGTGGAGGGAGAGGAGGCGGCCATTCCTCCTGCCCCGTCACCGACTCGTTAGATACCTGTCCTCCTGATGGGTTTCCATGGTGAAAGAAGAAAATCATAGAAAACACTTTATTAGGAGGAAGAAACGGCACAAATACAAGATTCTTTATAGATGAAAGTGGCTCCAGAATGAGGAGAATTTAGAGGTGGTGTACAGATAAAGAGACGTCATCCGTGTGACCAGAATAAACATTACATATAGTATATAATCACTGAGTACATATATTGCTTATCATATATACTCACTATTCTGCTGGTGGGGTCACTGTGTACATACATCACATTACTGATCCTGAGTTACATCCTGTATTATACCCCAGAGCTGCACTCACTATTCTGCTGGTGGGGTCACTGTGTACATACATCACATTACTGATCCTGAGTTACATCCTGTATTATACCCCAGAGCTGCACTCACTATTCTGCTGGTGGGGTCACTGTGTACATGCATTACATTACTGATCCTGTACTGATCCTGAGTTACATCCTCTATTATACCCCAGAGCTGCACTCACTATTCTGCTGGTGGGGTCACTGTGTACATACATTACATTACTGATCCTGAGTTGCACGCTATATTATACTCCAGAGCTGCACTCACTATTCTGCTGGTGGGGTCACTGTGTACGTATCATCTCATATAACTATATAGCAGGTAGAGAGACAGTAGTGAGGCCAGGAGTTCCCCTTTAATGAGTAGCTCTTAGTGCGGCCCCAGGATTTAGGAGAGTGCGGTGTCAGTCGGGGTAATCCTGGCCCGGTTCCCATCTATCAGACTTTTATGAGTCGATGTTATTCGTCTCCTGGATGTTGTGCCGCAGTCTGACAGAACGCCGCTTGTTTTATTTTACTATATATCTCTATGAGATTCTCGTAAAATAAATGGATATGTTACAAGATGCAAAAAAAAACCACAGATTACGTTTTGACGAGATAGAATTTGGTTGACAAGTCGGCCCGGTGTGTCCAATAAGAGGGGTGAGTTATGTGCTTGTCTTATTGTGTTAATCTAGTGTCAGACAAATATATGGAGGCCCAGGCGACTGCGCCACGCTCCCAGCCGCTCCCCGCCATGAAATCAGGATTGCAGCACAGAATTACTCCGCTCCGCAGCCCCATAGGACTGTAGTCATACCAGGCCTCCAAGCCAGTCTTATAACCTCAGTGATTTAGAGGGAATGTTCAGATAAAGAAAACCCTAAAGGAAAGTCTTAAGTCTTCTGTACAGGCTCCGGCGCTGGTTACAACACCTCGTTCTGGTGCAAATAAAGGAGGCAGTGATATCCTGAGGCGTGGAGCTGAGGTCTACAGGTGGAGGGGCAAGAAGGAGGACAGGGTGGATGGTCATCAGCAATGCTGTAAATCATAGGCCAGAACCACCACCACCGATAGGATAATCACTGCACTGAACGGTGTCCATAGGACTATAGGAGGGGCAAGAAGAAGGGCAGGGTGGAGGGTCATCAGCCATGTCAATGTTGTAAACCAGAGGCCATGACCCCTTACAGTAGTTGTGTGGCAGGCAACCCCCTTTCTGGAGGAGATTATGGTAGTTGTGTGGTAGGCGACCCCCTATCTGGAGGAGATTATGGTAGTTGTGTGGTAGGTGACCCTCTATCTGGGGGAGATTATGGTAGTTGAGTGGTAGGCGACCCTCTATCTGGAGGAGATTATGGTAGTTGTGCGGTAGGTGACCCTCTATCTGGAGGAGATTATGGTAGTTGTGTGGTAGGTGACCCTCTATCCTGCGAAGATTATGGTAGTTGTGTGGTAGGTGACCCTCTATCTGGAGGAGATTATGGTAGATGTGTGGTAGGTGACCCTCTATCTGGAGGAGATTATGGTAGATGTGTGGTAGGTGACCCTCTATCTGGAGGAGATTATGGTAGTTGTGTGGTAGGTGACCCTTTATCCTGAGATTATGGTAGATGTGTGGTAGGTGACCCTCTATCCGGAAGAGATTATGGTAGTTGTGTGGTAGGTGACCCTCTATCCGGAAGAGATTATGGTAGTTGTGTGGTAGGTGACCCTCTTTACAGAGGAGATTATGGTAGTTGTGTGGTAGGTGACCCTCTATCTGGAGGAGATTATGGTAGTTGTCTGGTAGGTGACCCTCTATCTGGAGGAGATTATGGTAGTTGTGTGGTAGGCGACCCTCTATCTGGAGGAGATTATGGTAGTTGTGTGGTAGGCGACCCTCTTTACAGAGGAGATTATGGTAGTTGTGTGGTAGGTGACCCTCTATCTGGAGAAGATTATGATATTTGTGTGGTAGGTGACTCTATATCCGGAGATTATAGTAGTTGTGCGGTAAGCGACCCTCTACTTGGAGATTATGCTAGTTGTGTGGTAGTTGACACTCTATCCGGAGGAGATTATGCTAGTTGTGTTGTAGTTGATCCTCTATCCGGAGAAGATTATGGTAGTTGTGTGGTAGGTGACCTTCTATCTGGAGGAGGTTATGGTAGTTGAGTGGTAGGTGACCCTCTATCTGGAAGAGATTATGGTATTTGTCTGGTGGGTGACCCTCTATCTGGAGATTATGGTAGTTGTGCGGTTAGTGACCCTCTATTTGGAGATTATGCTAGTTGTGTGGTAGGTGACCCTCTATCTGGAGGAGATTATAGTAGTTGTGTGCTAGGTGACCCTCTATCTGGAGGAGATTATGGTAGTTGTGTGGTAGGTGACCCTCTTTCTGGAGGAGATTATGGTAGTTGTGTGGTAGGTGACCCTCTATCTGGAGGAGATTATGGTAGTTGTGTGGTAGGTGACCCTCTATCCTGGGAAGATTATGGTAGTTGTGTGGTAGGTGACCGTCTATCCTGAGATTATGGTAGTTGTGTGGTAGGTGAGCCTCTATCTGGAGGAGATTATGGTAGTTGTCTGGTAGGTGACCCTCTATCTGGAGAAGATTATGGTAGTTGTGTGGTAGGTGACCTTCTATCCGGAGGAGATTATGGTAGTTGTGTGGTAGGTGACCCTCTATCTGGAGGAGATTATGGTAGTTGTCTGGTAGGTGACCCTCTATCTGGAGAAGATTATGGTAGTTGTGTGGTAGGTGACCTTCTATCCGGAGGAGATTATGGTAGTTGTGTGGTAGGTGACCCTCTTTACAGAGGAGATTATGGTAGTTGTGTGGTAGGTGACCCTCTATCTGAAGAAGATTATGATATTTGTGTGGTAGGTGACTCTATATCCGGAGATTATGGTAGTTGTGCGGTAAGAGACCCTCTACTTGGAGATTATGCTAGTTGTGTGGTAGGTGACACTCTATCCTGGGAAGATTATGGTAGTTGTGTGGTAGGTGACCCTCTATCTGGAGGAGATGATGGTAGTTGTGTGGTAGGTGACCCTCTGTCCGGAGGAGATTATGGTAGCTGTATGGTAGGTGAGCCTCTATCTGGAGGAGATTATGGTAGTTGTGTGGTAGGTGAGCCTCTATCTGTAGGAGATTATGGTAGTTGTGTGGTAGGTGACCCTCTATCTGTAGGAGATTATGGTAGTTGTGTGGTAGGTGACCCTCTATCTGGAGGACAATATGGTAGTTGTGTGGTAGGTGAGTCTCTATCCGGAGATTATGGTAGTTGTGTGGTAGGTGACCTTCTATCCGGAGGAGATTATGGTAGTTGTGTGGTAGGTGACCCTCTATCTGGAGGAGATTATGGTAGCTGTGTGGTAGGTGACCCTCTACCTGGAGATTATGGTAGTTGTGTGGTAGGTGACCCTCTACCTGGAGGAGATTATGGTAGTTGTGTGGTAGGTGACCTTCTATCCGGAGGAGATTATGGTAGTTGTGTGGTAGGTGACCCTCTTTACAGAGGAGATTATGGTAGTTGTGTGGTAGGTGACCCTCTATCTGGAGAAGATTATGATATTTGTGTGGTAGGTGACTCTATATCCGGAGATTATGGTAGTTGTGCGGTAAGCGACCCTCTACTTGGAGATTATGCTAGTTGTGTGGTAGGTGACACTCTATCCTGGGAAGATTATGGTAGTTGTGTGGTAGGTGACCCTCTATCTGGAGGAGATGATGGTAGTTGTGTGGTAGGTGACCCTCTGTCCGGAGGAGATTATGGTAGTTGTATGGTAGGTGAGCCTCTATCTGGAGGAGATTATGGTAGTTGTGTGGTAGGTGAGCCTCTATCTGGAGGAGATTATGGTAGTTGTGTGGTAGGTGACCCTCTATCTGTAGGAGATTATGGTAGTTGTGTGGTAGGTGACCCTCTATCTGGAGGAGAATATGGTAGTTGTGTGGTAGGTGAGTCTCTATCCGGAGATTATGGTAGTTGTGTGGTAGGTGACCTTCTATCCGGAGGAGATTATGGTAGTTGTGTGGTAGGTGACCCTCTATCTGGAGGAGATTATGGTAGCTGTGTGGTAGGTGACCCTCTACCTGGAGATTATGGTAGTTGTGTGGTAGGTGACCCTCTACCTGGAGGAGATTATGGTAGTTGTGTGGTAGGTGACCCTCTACCTGGAGGAGATTATGGTAGTTGTGTGGTAGGTGACCCTCTACCTGGAGGAGATTATGGTAGTTGTGTGGTAGGTGACCCTCTACCTGGAGGAGATTATGGTAGTTGTGTGGTAGGTGACCCTCTACCAGGAGGAGATTATGGTAGTTGTGTGGTAGGTGACCCTCTACCTGGAGGAGATTATGGTAGTTGTGTGGTAGGTGACCTTCTATCCGGAGGAGATTATGGTAGTTGTGTGGTAGGTGACCCTCTTTACAGAGGAGATTATGGTAGTTGTGTGGTAGGTGACCCTCTATCTGGAGAAGATTATGATATTTGTGTGGTAGGAGACTCTATATCCGGAGATTATGGTAGATGTGCGGTAAGCGACCCTCTACTTGGAGATTATGCTAGTTGTGTGGTAGGTGACACTCTATCCTGGGAAGATTATGGTAGTTGTGTGGTAGGTGACCCTCTATCTGGAGGAGATGATGGTAGTTGTGTGGTAGGTGACCCTCTGTCCGGAGGAGATTATGGTAGTTGTATGGTAGGTGAGCCTCTATCTGGAGGAGATTATGGTAGTTGTGTGGTAGGTGAGCCTCTATCTGGAGGAGATTATGGTAGTTGTGTGGTAGGTGAGCCTCTATCTGGAGGAGATTATGGTAGTTGTGTGGTAGGTGACCCTCTACCTGGAGGAGAATATGGTAGTTGTGTGGTAGGTGAGTCTCTATCCGGAGATTATGGTAGTTGTGTGGTAGGTGACCTTCTATCCGGAGGAGATTATGGTAGTTGTGTGGTAGGTGACCCTCTATCTGGAGGAGATTATGGTAGCTGTGTGGTAGGTGACCCTCTACCTGGAGATTATGGTAGTTGTGTGGTAGGTGACCCTCTACCTGGAGGAGATTATGGTAGTTGTGTGGTAGGTGACCCTCTACCTGGAGGAGATTATGGTAGTTGTGTGGTAGGTGACCCTCTACCTGGAGGAGATTATGGTAGTTGTGTGGTAGGTGACCCTCTACCTGGAGGAGATTATGGTAGTTGTGTGGTAGGTGACCCTCTACCTGGAGATTATGGTAGTTGTGTGGTAGGTGACCCTCTACCTGGAGGAGATTATGGTAGTTGTGTGGTAGGTGACCCTCTATACAGAGGAGATTATGGTAGTTGTGTGGTAGGTGACCCTCTACCTGGAGGAGATTATGGTAGTTGTGTGGTAGGTGACCCTCTATACAGAGGAGATTATGGTAGTTGTGTGGTAGGTGACCCTCTATCTGGATGATTGTAGTTTCATTCCACCTTTCATGTCACCGGTGACTGGCATCCATTTCTGACTCTACAATTGTGAGCAGTAAGTGGTTCCATCTCCTGTCATCACACATATCATCATTATTACTCCGCGTTGTCACCATAGAATCTGTGTAATATTAGAGCGCGGCTCCGTACGGCCGGATAGACAAGGTTTCCTTAGAAACAGATTTAATGAAAATTGGTTGATCTACGCTTATTACATTGTGGGTGAAATGATGGCGCTGAGAGGAGACGTTAATATTTCAGAGAGGAATATTGTCTCGCTGAGTTACATCATTTTAATCCCGTTCCCCGGATTCGTACTGTGAGCGCCGGAAACATCTCCATAGTAAAATATTATTATTACTTGTTAAATCTGCAGCCGCTGCGGTCACGTTCCATCCAGTCAGGAGGGGGAAAGATTGTAAAAAGTTTGTTAATAAAACATAAAGCATGGCGGAAGGCCGCAGATGGTTCACCCGTCACGTTTCCAACACCCAGAAGCCTCCACTCCGGGCAGTGGTCATGGACAACTGAAGCATCACTGAAATCTACCTCTCTGGGCCCGATGTCACCTCTTTGCTATCTAGGTTTCCAGAGTGTCTATCGGCCATATCCTCCTTCTCCTCTCGCTTTCTAAAGCTCAACATGGACAAAACAGAACTAATCATCTTTCCCCCATCTCGCTCCACCCTGCCTCTGCCTCTCCCCTCTGCCAATCCCTTCACTGGCTCCCCATTGCCCAACGTATTCACTTTAAACTGTTGACCATGACGTACACGGCCGTCCACAACCTGTCCCCTCCGTACATCTCTGACCTGATGTCCCGCTACCGTCCCTCACGCAACCTTTGATCCTCCAGTGACCTCCTTCTTCGTACCTCACACAACCGCCTCCAAGACTTTGCCCGAACCTCCTCCATACTCTGAAACTCACTACCCCGACACATCCGGCTCTCCCTGCCCCAACATATCCGGCTCTCCCTGCCCCGACACATCCGGCTCTCACTGCCCCGACACATCCGGCCCTCACTGCCCCGACACATCCGGCCCTCACTGCCCCGACACATCCGGCCCTCACTGCCCCGACACATCCGGCCCTCACTGCCCCGACACATCCGGCCCTCACTGCCCCGACACATCCGGCCCTCACTGCCCCGACACATCCGGCCCTCACTGCCCCGACACATACGGCCCTCACTGCCCCGACACATACGGCCCTCACTGCCCCGACACATCCGGCCCTCACTGCCCCGACACATCCGGCCCTCACTGCCCCGACACATCCGGCCCTCACTGCCCCGACACATCCGGCCCTCACTGCCCCGACACATCCGGCCCTCACTGCCCTGACACATCCGTCTCTCACCCACCATCAAGTCCTTCAAAAGTAACCTGAAAACCCATCTCTACAAAGTAGGCTACAACCTATAATAATTCTGCATCACACTGTGACTGGCTGCACTTTACCTCCTGCCTCTCTCCCCGTACCTTATAGACTGTAAGCCCTCGCGGGCAGGGTCCTCTTCCCCATGTATCAGTCTGCCATTTGCCTTCATGTAATGTGTTTTGATCTTGTAATGTTCTTGTTTGTTACCCCTGTCGCCTGTATTGCGCTCTGGAATTAAGGGCGCTCTATAAATAAATAAATAATAATAATAATAATAATAATAATCCTCTCTGTTTGGTAACTTTTGAGTGGATTATACAGATGTGCAAAAATTTGCCAAAAGTTTAAGTTTGTGTCAATTCACAGTTAAGTCAAGGTCATGTGTGGGGGGCATAGGAATTATATTAGGGGCCTTGACCCTAAGGCTATATGGAGCCCAAAGGGTCACATAGGTAGACTTCAATATCGCAAATGGCCCTGGGGTTAGGATATTTCTCTAGGTGTGTCATTGGGCCATGCCGCCTCCTAAAGTAAGAGAAGATGCCAAGGAGAAATAGATATGAAAGTTCATTCTCGGCACTCACCATCATGCTTTATAAGTCCATCAAAAAAATATACAATGGCAACAGGTCCTGAGTGCCGAGAATGAACTTTCATAATACTGTTGGAAGTGCCGTCTAAAAGACTTTTTTTCTACAAGGAGAAACAGATGGCACGAAACCCAATATGGATCAAAATATGACAACAAGCATGTGTGAACAAGCCTCTACTCTGTCAACCAATCACAGCCCTCCATAAATAACCCCTCCCCTTCATTCTGTGACATCATCATACCTCCCCAGCTAACCCCTCCTCTTCACTCTTTGACATCATCTTCCCTCCCCAGATAATCCCTCCCCTTTGCTATGTGACATCACCAATCCCTCCTCTTAACTCTGTGACATCATCATCCCTTTCTAGATAAGGGGTAATGCTGCCCCTGCTCCATGTTTGTTTCTATCCTCTTCCATTTTGTTTCGTCAATCACTATTCTTCCACCTATCACTAACCGTGTAGTCATAGCATTCTTCTTCACTACAGGCTGTAAAGAGAGTGGCCATTTTTGGCAACTAGATGTCTGCACTGAGTATGTATAGAACAGCAGGCTGTAAAGTGAGATGCTTTTATCTGGACCGCGCTGCAGTGTAACTTTTTGGCCACTACATGTCAGCACTCAATCCTGAGTATATACAGCACAGCAGGCTGTAAAGGGAGATACTTTCATCTGCACCACGCTGCAGTGTAACTTTTTGGCCACTACATGTCAGCACTGAGTATGTACAGAGCAGCAATCTGTAATATTAAGAATATATCCAGTAATGGCGGATGGGGTCATCCGGGGCTGACTATGCCCAGGCACTCACAATGTTTCTCAGGATCAAGTAAATTGCAGTCAACATCTTGGCAATGACCTGGATGGGAATTTCATCTTTCCTATTGTACCATATCAAAGACTTTGCATGGATTAGTGAGAAATGTGCATGTAGGAGAGCAGACAACACCCTGCGAGATGGGAACCAGATGATGTCTGAGGCACAGGGGGCCATGACTAAGATATCACAATCTGGCCCCGACCCTATCATCACAATTATTAATGCCGCCGACGCGGCCCACGAGAGATTCCAGGCCAACAATTATGATGTCAACTTTTCCATTAAAATGTCAGATTTCCCATTAGTATATAAATTCTCCATAAGCATTTCCATTGTACGGAGCCGAGGAAGATGAAGGTCTGCCAGAGATCGCGGAGCAAAGCGCCTAACCAGGCAAAGAACCAACACCAGATAATAGTAAAACTATAGATAATAGTGTATAGGCTTCTCCGGGGGGCGCCGGCTGACACATAGACAACTGGCTTATATTACTGAGAGTGAGATCATCACCTGAGTATTACCTCATCCACATTATATACAGATCCATAGAACCAGAGCGCCCAATGCCAGGCAGCTGCCACTAAGGCTACTGATCAGGGGCGGAACTAAAAGGGCTAGGCACCATGGCAAACCTTTGATTGGGCCCCTCCTCTCCCTCATCCCATTGTAGGTAATCCCCGTTTGTTAGCCCTCCGCCTAGTAGATAGCATATGTTAGGCATCTCCTCTGGTATCCCCCACAGTAGATAGTGCCCCCTATGGTAGGTATCATCCCTAGTATCCCCCATGGTCGGCATCTCCTCTAGTGTCCCCTATGGTAGACATCTCCCCTAATGTCCCCCATGGTAGGCATCTCTCTTAGTGTCTCCCATGGTCGGCATCTCCCCTACCGCCCCCATGGTAGGCATCTGCCCTAGTGTCCCCCATGGTAGACATCTCCTCTAGTGTCCCCCTTGGTAGGCATCTCCCCTAGTGTCCTCCATGGTAGGTATATCCCCCAGTGTCCCCCATGGTAGGCATCTCCCCTAGTGTCCCCCGTGGTCGGCATCTCCCTGTGTGTCCCCCGTGGTAGGCATCTCCCCTAGTGTCCCCCATGGAAGGCATCTCCCCTTGTGTCCTCCATGGTAGACATCTCCCCTAGTGTCCCCCATGGTAGGCATCTCCCCTAGTGTCCCCCATGGTAGGCATCTCCCCTAGTGTCCTCCATGGTAGGCATATCCCCCAGTGTCCCCCATGGTAGGCATCTCCCCCAGTGTCCCCCATGGCAGACATCTCCTCTAGTGTCCCCCTTGGTAGGCATCTCCCCTAGTGTCCTCCATGGTAGGAATTTCCTCCAGTGTCCCCCATGGTAGGCATCTCCCCTAGTGTCCCCCATGGTAGGCATCTCCCCTAGTGTCCCCCGTGGTAAGCATCTCCCCTAGTGTCCCCTTAATTTCCTCTAGTGTCCCCTTATGGTAAGGATCACCCCTTGTGTCCTCCATGGTAGACGTCTCCCCTAGTGTCCACCATGGTAAATAACCTTGTATCCTCTCCGTACATAGTGCTCCCTATGATAGACATCTCCCCTATTATCCAGCCCCTCAGTACATAGTGTCTCCTATGGTAGGCATCTTCCTTAGTAGTATGATGACAGCTCAGAAGACTGAGTGTATTGCAGGGATGGGCCCCCTGATGTGGTGGACCTCATAGCGGCTGCTATGGTGGAAGTTACGCCCCGGCTACTGATGGTTATGCACATGTACAAATAACTTTCCCGCATCTCTCACTATCACTACTTGGAGTGAAAGTTTGCGGAACATTTCCATCCGCTCTTCAGGAGTAATTAATATTTCTCCGTCCTTTTGATGTCTTTATGAAGAGCTGGCGATACACGCATATAAGCCTGTGAATCTTCACATATCGGAGCGCGGTGAATCCTCTTTATACCTTCCTCTTTAATCAGCCAAAGACATTAAATCTACAAAGCACATGAAATGAATACAATGCGCGGCAGATGCTATCGGAGGCAATTTGGCGCAGACGCTCCGGTCTATACATTGCTCCTAGTCTCCTCATTAATCCTGCACATCTGAGACGCCAGCAATCAGAGTGCGCCGCTCTAATGAGAGGCCGATAAACAGGAGACAAACAAACGCCGCTCTTCCCAGAAGGCCGTTCTGCAGCTCCTCATTGATATGCGCTGGATATAATTCTCTGGAAATCATGGGGTGTGGGACTGAGGGTCTCGTGGTGGAGAACGTGAAGAACCGCTCCTGACGTGTTCATTATCGCCCTTTCTTGTGCAAGAATTTTAATGCGCTCAGCAATTAGCGCTCGACAGAACTCGGGTCATTACAATCTGCGGCAGCTGCGGTTCCTCCGCTGTCAGCGTGGTGTGAGGGGCGTGCGGATGCTGGTGGAGCTCAGCAAAGGAAAGGAGGAGAAACTTGTGTCCTATTGTAGAAATAGTCACAAGTGGGGAGTAAATTCCCTGGTCTCCTGTAGGGAGTAGTAGAAGGGTAAACTCCATGGGGGATTTACGAATACCAGCATTTTTTTATATCAAGCCCAGTCCCCTTTTTTGCGGTAGGGTTGGCGGGAAGGGGTATATCATGATCCAAATCTACACCTGCTGGAAGTTCACCAGGCACAGGTTCGGGCACCTGGCCTGAATTACTAAGAGGCATGCAGAGGAGAAGATGGGTAAACTGGTGTCCTGTAGAGAGAAGAAGGGTAAACTGGTGTCCTGTAGGAAGAAGAAGGGTAATCTTGTGTCCTGCAGAGAGGAGAAGGGTAAAATGGCATGCTGTTAAGGGAAGAAGGGTAAACTCCTGGGGGGAGACTTATGAAAGGGTGTAAATACACACCTGGTGTAAACTGCCCACAGCAACCAATCACAGCTCCTCTAATTTTTTTACCAGAGCTTAAAGCTGAGCTGTGATTGGTTGCTGTGGGCAGTTTACACCAGGTGTGTATTTACACCCTTTCATAAGTCTCCCCCCTGGTGTCCTGGTGTAAAGAGAAGAAGGGTAAACTGGTGTCCTGTTTAGAGGGGAAAAAATGTCCCTGCAGCTTTAAGGATTTATGTAAGGTGCAATGCCATGTTCTCCGCCTTTACCATCTTCTCTGACATGTTATCAGCATTTACCATCTTCTCTGCCATGTTCTCCGCCTTTACCATCTTCTCTGCCATGTTATCAGCATTTACCATCTTCTCTGCCATGTTCTCCGCCTTCACCATCTTCTCTGCCATGTTCTCTGCCTTCACCATCTTCTCTGCCATGTTCTCTGTCTTCACCATCTTCTCTGCCATGTTCTCTGTCTTCACCATCTTCTCTGCCCTGCTCTTTGCCTTCACCATCTTCTCTGCCATGTTCTCTGTCTTCACCATCTTCTCTGCCCTGCTCTTTGCCTTCACCATCTTCTCAGCCATGTTCTCCGCCTTCACCATCTTCTCTGCCATGTTCTCTGCCTTCACCATCTTCTCTGCCATGTTCTCCGCCTTCACCATCTTCTCTGCCATGTTCTCTGCCTTCACCATCTTCTCTGCCATGTTCTCTGTCTTCACCATCTTCTCTGCCATGTTCTCTGTCTTCACCATCTTCTCTGCCATGTTCTCCACCTTCACCATCTTCTCTGCCATGTTCTCCACCTTCACCATCTTCTCTACCCTGTTCTCTGCCTTCACCATCTTCTCTGCCATGTTCTCTGCCTTCACCATCTTCTCTGCATGTTCTCCACCTTCATCATATTCTCTGCCATGTTCTCTGGCTTCACCATCTTCTCTGCCCTGCTCTTTGCCTTCACCATCTTCTCTGCCCTGCTCTTTGCCTTCACCATCTTCTCTGCCCTGCTCTTTGCCTTCACCATCTTCTCTGCCCTGCTCTTTGCCTTCACCATCTTCTCTGCCCTGCTCTTTGCCTTCACCATCTTCTCTGCCCTGTTCTCTGCCTTCACCATCTTCTCTGCCATGTTTTCCACCTTCACAATCTTCTCTGCCATGTTATCAGCCTTTACCGTCTTCTCTGCCCTGTTCTCCGCCTTCACCATCTTCTCTGCCCTGCTCTTTGCCTTCACCATCTTCTCTGCCCTGCTCTTTGCCTTCACCATCTTCTCTGCCCTGTTCTCCGCCTTCACCATCTTCTCTGCCCTGCTCTTTGCCTTCACCATCTTCTCTGCCCTGTTCTCTGCCTTCGCCATCGTCTCTGCCCTGCTCTTTGCCTTCACCATCTTCTCTGCCCTGCTCTTTGCCTTCACCATCTTCTCTGCCCTGTTCTTTGCCTTCGCCATCGTCTCTGCCCTGCTCTTTGCCTTTATCATCTTCTTTACCGTCACCATCTTCTCTTTTTCACAATAATAAAACCCATTTTCTAGGCAATTAAGTCATTTTGGGATGGAATTATTAGTACGGTGCCAGAGCGACGTTCCTGACCTTGGACCGTCACCCAGAGATACAGGACTGCGAGCAGAGACAATTCCGGTGTCACTCATAACCCGCCAGCTCCGATCTCTTCACTATCTGCTCTGGATGAACCCACAGCGACCAGCCGCCTAATATAACATCACATAAGAGACCATGTTAAAGGAAAACACCGCACTTCATCACCGCACCGCATCAATATATAGAACATTTTACAGCTTATACAGCATTCCCTATATACAGGTTTGAGTGGAATGCGAGAGGAAAATGGAAATTCAAAGATCCCATGACTTCTATAGGATTTCCCTGGTGGAATGACATGTCAATTCTTTGGGCAAGAAGCGGATCCGCGGCGGAACACGTAAATTCCGACGTGTGATCAACAGAGCGGAAATCCCATTGAACACAATAGGAAATTGCTCTGTACTTATTTTACGGGAGGAATTTTAAGCAGGATATGTGTAAAATTAAGCTCAAATTCGGCTTGAACTTCCTCTCTTATTCCTCAGAGGGAAGAAAGGTGTTGGCAGGAGGATGGAGTGTAACTTTACTGAACAAGTTCCTGTGCAATAATTCAATAATCAAGCAGTTTAATCCAGCACAAGGTAGATACAGCGTATACGCTTAGGAGTACAAACATTTAGTTATAGTCCCTTTAAGAACACAGCTCCTAGCAGGGCAACTGGAGAATTGGCTTTAAGAAACTTTGGTAGAGATAAAGATTGTCTGCTATGTGGTACGGATCAACCTAAAGAGCACCATCTCCATCCAGAGGTCTAATAAGAGAATGGTAGCTGTCAGGGGGCCCTTGAACAGATTATCCAACCCTGGACTAGAAGAAGGCTTTAGAATGTAGAACTTATCCTTATGGCGTGGACTGAAGAAGTGACTTGACTTGGAGCAACTTTCCATGAGCTGCAGTCAATTCAAGGTCTCATGAAGAGTCAGAGCTTACCCAGAAGACACTCCACCAGGGCTCAGGTTTCTCTGCTTCTTCTCACTGGCCCTTCAGGAACATTTGACTTAACTTGATAGAGCCTGAAGAGGGAAACACATCTCGTCTCTTGGAGGCAAAATGTTCTCCTTTAGCTCCTTTTACGATCAGGTGTAGCTCAGAGGCAACGTCAGGAGGCCGCAGATCGACCCTCGCCTTATTTGCTTATCGCTCCCTGTCTCTGGTACTATTACTGTACACAGGATTTCTGAGAAAATGTAGGTATGTAGCTGATTGACTAGACTGACTGGCAGACATGAACATATTCAGGCTCATATTTGTTCTAGGTCCATCCCCTTCCAGGTTAACAAGGGCTGAACTAGGGACTGCTCTCAATAGAGAGAAACATGTGACCAAGGCATCTTCCTTTCAAACATGTGACCACTGGGTGTGGCAAAGACACAGCAGTAATGGTAAACCCTAGCACTGCAATATATTAGCAGAGTGACAAATAAAAAGGTTGTATATACAACAAACATACGATACCCAAACACTAACCAAGGTATTCCTCATCCACACATCTTTAGGCTGGAATACAGGTATCAGGTCACTGCGATTTCACTCATCACTATTGATGCAAATGCTGCAGCACCAGGCACAACCAGTAGACAGGGAGGCGCTGTTTTTGGAGGAAATGCGGCCATGTTTTTCTTATCCTGTTCATAATTAACTTTCGCTACAGCAGCAGCACTGAGCATAAGAAGCTACCAGACTAGGCCGTTCAAACCCCTCCACCACCACCGCCACCACCGCCACCACCGCCCGCCCCTGAAGAAGTTCTGAAATGACTCAGAAAGTTCAGCACAACATTTCATGTTAATGTCTGGAGCGTAACCGAGCCTGAAAACAGAGTCAACTGAGTGACACCACTAATTACTAATAAATAATACCGCAGCCATTATTCATCAATTACCGCCCCGCTGTGGAGCCCAACCGAGCGGAAGCCTCAATAATAGTCCTGCCCTGCAACGTCCGGGCTCAGCGCCACTCCAGGCATGAAATCAAACGGTTTAACAAGAGTTGACGGGGGGGGGGGGTGCACAGAGAGTCTTAAAGGGTCTCATCACCTGCTTATCGTGTTCCTGTGTAAGACATCAATGACGAGAGGGTCCACACACCCTCCACCCTCCATTAACCGGCCACTGACTGGTGACTTCTCTTACTACAGGAGCCAAGTCCTTGCCAGCACCATCTATAGAGACACAGGAGAGAATACTGCACAAGTGTTATCAGAGTGCTAATACCTCCATATAGCATCCTAATAATACAGTCATACTGCTACTAAATACCACCGCCACACCATGGCCACATACTGCTACTAAATAACACCGCCACACCATGGCCACATACTGCAACTAAATAACACCGCCACACCATGGCCACATACTGCTACTAAATAACACCGCCACACCATGGCCACATACTGCTACTAAATAACACCGCCACACCATGGCCACATACTGCTACTAAATAACACCGCCACACCATGGCCACATACTGCTACTAAATAACACCGCCACACCATGGCCACATACTGCTACTAAATAACACCGCCACACCATGGCCACATACTGCTACTAAATAACACCGCCACACCATGGCCACATACTGCTACTAAATAACACCGCCACACCATGGCCACATACTGCTACTAAATACCACCGCCACACCATGGCCACATACTGCTACTAAATAACACCGCCACCCCATGGCCACATATTACCTCCCCACAGTGTCTGAATAATACCGCCGCCATTATTCAACAGTTACCACAACACTGAGGAGCCCAACCGAGCAGAAGCCGTGATAGTAGTCCTGCCCTGCAACGTCCGGGCTCAGCACCACTCAGGACCACAGAGGCTTACTTGCTGTATCTAAGCCTACTACGTATCATACTGTCTCCGGTATCTAAGCCTATCATGTGTGATACTTTCTGCCATATCTAAGCCTATTATGTTTGGTACTGTCTGCTATGTCTAAGCCTGCCATGTGTGATACTGTCTGCTATGTCTAAGCCTGTCATGTGTGATACTGTCTGCTATGTCTAAGCCTGCCATGTGTGATACTGTCTGCCGTATCTAAGCCTGCCATGTGTGATACTGTCTGCTATGTCTAAGCCTGCCATGTGTGATACTGTCTGCCGTATCTAAGCCTGTCATGTGTGATACTGTCTGCTATGTCTAAGCCTGCCATGTGTGATACTGTCAGCCGTATTTAGGCCTGTCATGTGTAATACTGTCTGCCGTATCTAAGCCTGTCATGTGTAATACTGTCTGCGGTATCTAAGCCTATCTTCTTTGATACTGTCTGCTATGTCTAAGCCTGTCTTGTGTGATACTGTTTGCCGTATCTAAGCCTGTCTTGTGTGATACTGTTTGCCGTATCTAAGCCTGACATGTGTGATACTGTTTGCCGTATCTAAGCCTGACATGTGTGATACTGTCTGCCGTATCTTAGCCTGTCTTGTTTGATACTGTCTGCCGTATCTAAGCCTGTCATGTATGATACTGTGTGCCGTATCTAAGCCTATCATGTGTGATACTGTCTGCCGTATCTAAGCCTGTCATGTGTAATACTGTCTGCCGTATCTAAGCCTCTCATGTGTAATACTGTTTTCCGTATCTAAGCCTGACATGTGTGATACTGTCTGCCGTATCTAAGCCTGTCTTGTGTGATACTGTCTGCCGTATCTAAGCCTCTCATGTGTAATACTGTTTGCCGTATCTAAGCCTGACATGTGTGATAATGTCTGCCGTATCTAAGCCTGTCTTGTGTGATACTGTCTGCCGTATCTAAGCCTGTCATGTATGATACTGTGTGCCGTATCTAAGCCTATCATGTGTGATACTATCTGCCATATCTAAGCCTATCATGTATGATACTGTCTGCCGTATCTAAGCCTATCATGTATGATACTGTCTGCCGTATCTAAGCCTATCATGTATGATACTGTCTGCCGTATCTAAGCCTGTCATGTGTGATACTATCTGCCGTATCTAAGCATGTCATGTGTGATACTATCTGCCGTATCTAAGCCTATCATGTGTGATACACCTCTGTGCTATTTCGGACACTCTCTGGTTTCTGTGCTGTGTGATTAGTATTCGGCTCCCGCTCCCCGCTGGGCTCCGGCTCCGGCTCTTCTTGCTGATGAGCGGATGTTTTTTCCCTGCTGCTCCCCGGCAGACTCCGCGGGTCGCCCAGCGCGGACGCTCTGATGAGGAAACATTTATTGTCTTGATCCTGTAACGACTAAAAGCCACTCGTGCTGCCACCCTGCTGTCACTGCTGCCCCCCCCTGCCGCCCTGCTGTCACCGCTGCCCCCCCCCTGCCACCCCGCTGTCACCGTTGCCCCCCCCTGCCGCCCCGCTGTCACCGCTGCCCCCCCTTGCCGCCCCGCTGTCCCCCCCCCTGTCGCCCCGCTGTCACCGCTGCCCCCCCTGCTGCCCCGCTGTCCCCCCCCCCCGCCGCCCCGCTGTCACCGATGCCCCCCCTGCCATCCCACTGTCACCGCTGCCCCGCTGTCACCGCTGCCCCCTCTGCCATCCCACTGTCACCGTTGCCCCCCCTGCCGCCCCGCTGTCACCGCTGACCCCCCCTGCCATCCCACTGTCACCGCTGCCCCCCCCTGCCATCCCACTGTCACCGATGCCCCCTGCTGCCCCGCTGTCACCGCTGACCCCCCTGCCGCCCTGCTGTCACCGCTGCCCCCCCACTGTCACCGCTGCCCCCCCCTGCCGCCCTGCTGTCACCGCTGCCGCCCCGCTGCCCCCCCTGCCGCCCCGCTGTCACCGCTGCCCCCCCCCCCCACCATCCCGCTGTAACCACCGCCCGTCACCCCCCCACACACATCATCCTGCCGGTCCGGCTGCCTCCCACACATCCATAGAAATAGGTGATCATTAACTCCTCGCTGCCCGGAACCACACACAGTACGCAGATCCGCTCACACTTACATCACACATCACACAGATCCGCTCACACTTATATCACACATCACATGGCTCCGCTCACACTTATATCACACAGCACGCGGCTACGCTCACACCTATATCACACAGCACACAGCTACACTCACACATATCACACATCACATGGCTCCACTCACACTGGTATCACACAGCACACGGCTACACTCACACATATCACACATCACATGGCTCCACTCACACTGGTATCACACAGCACACGGCTACACTCACACATATCACACATCACATGGCTCCACTCACACTGGTATCACACAGCACACGGCTACACTCACACATATCACACATCACATGGCTCCACTCACACTGGTATCACACAGCACACGGCTACGCTCACACTTATATCACACAGCACACGGCTACGCTCACACCTATATCACACATCACACAGCTACACTCACACATATCACACATCACACAGCTACGCTCACACTTATATCGCACAGCACACGGCTACGCTCACACTTATATCACACAGTACACGGCTACGCTCACACTTATATCACACATCACACAGCTACGCTCACACTTATATCACACAGCACGTGGCTACACTCACACATATCACACATCACATGGCTCCACTCACACTGGTATCACACAGCACACAGCTACGCTCACACTTATATCGCACAGCACACGGCTACGCTCACACTTATATCACACAGCACGCGGCTACGCTCACACTTATATCACACATCTCATGGCTCCACTCACACCCAGGGGCGTAACTAGACATGGCTGGGCCCCATAGCACTTTTGATTGGGCCCCCCCCCCCCCCCGACTGACCACTAAACGGTCAAGTGAAGTCATAACTACATAACCGATAGCTCTGGTCAGGAGTGGTTGCAGTTAAAGGGACATTTGCAAAACCCAGGAGACCAGCAGGGCCACCCGGTGCTGCAAGTGATGACGGCTCAGGGGGCCCAGTGTTATTGCAGGAGCAGGCCATGGTGCGGCGGGCCCCATAGCAGCCGCTATGGCTGCTATAGTGGTAGTTACGCCCCTGCTCACACTTATATCACACAGTGCACATGCCAAGGAGCCTCTCCTAATTAGTAGCAGAAGTCTGTCGGGGTGACTGGCCTGATAGAAATCTTGATAGAAGATACTCGCAATCACGTTTTAGAAAGATACCGACTATTGCCAGACAGATCACCGAGTGCCAATTATGGTAGCACAAGCCGCAAGCTTGTACAACCAGGAGTAACTAACCCATCAGGGCTCCCAGAGGTGGCAGCCACCCCACCTTTGGCTTTAGAACTCTATAATACTTGTAATACGACAACTAGCCAGTATAGAGCTGTATAGAGCTCTGGTGAGGCCACATCTGTATACTGTGTCCAGTTCTGGAGACCTCACCTAAAAAAGGACGGCTACAGAAATGGTGGCGGGTGTGAGGAATAAACCATATCAGGAAAGACTGAAGGATTTGAATCTGTATAGTCTGGAGGAAGAAGGGAAAGGGGGGAGGACATGATGGAAACCTTTAGGTATGTTAAAGGACTACATAAGGTTCAGGAGGGAAATGTTTTTAGTAAAAAACTGAGCTCAAGAACAAGAGGAGACAGTGAGAGGTTACTGGGGGAAAGATCAGAAGCAATGTGAGAAAATATTATTTTACTGAAAGAGTAGTAGATACCTGGAACAAACTACCAGCAGAGGTGGTTGGTAAATCTACAATAACAGAATTTAAGGGAAATACTAAAAGGGCAGACTAGATGGACCCAGTGGTCTTTTTCTGCCAACAATCTTCTATGTTTCTATGTTTCCTCTCTCTCACACCACTAAACTAGAAGACACTAGGAGACCCCACCTTGGAACTAACAGGGAGTTTTATAGTAAAGGATGGGACTTGTCTCCCATTGGTGGAGAAGCTTCTGGAAAGACCTAACCCTGAGAATATGAGCTGTTGTGTTGTGTGGTACCCAGCTTAAGGATTGCTGGAACAATAAACATAAAAAGAACAATATTAACCCTTGAAATACCTTCAGCTGTGCAATAAGAAACAAAGTGAGACACCAAGTGGCAAAAGAGTAGAAAGCAACCTTCAGCCCAGAGCTTAGATACACATACAAGGATACCTGATGGCAGAATGTGCTAGAAAGTAGTGGTACACCTGCAACTAGACACAGAAGATAGATAGATAGATAGATAGATAGATAGATAGATAGATAGATAGATAGATAGGAGATAGATAGATAGATAGGAGATAGATAGGAGATAGATAGGAGATAGATAGATAGGAGATAGATAGATAGGAGATAGATAGATAGATAGATAGGAGATAGATAGATAGGAGATAGGAGATTGATAGATAGATAGATAGATAGATAGATAGATAGATAGATAGGAGATAGATAGATAGATAGATAGATAGATAGATAGATAGATAGATAGATAGATAGATAGATAGGAGATAGATAGATAGGAGATAGATAGGAGATAGATAGATAGATAGATAGATAGATAGATAGATAGATAGATAGATAGATAGATAGGAGATAGATAGATAGGAGATAGGAGATTGATAGATAGATAGATAGATAGATAGATAGATAGATAGATAGATAGATAGATAGGAGATAGATAGATAGGAGATAGATAGATAGGAGATAGATAGGAGATAGATAGATAGATAGATAGATAGATAGATAGATAGATAGATAGATAGATAGGAGATAGATAGATAGATAGATAGATAGATAGATAGATAGATAGGAGATAGATAGATAGATAGATAGATAGGAGATAGATAGATAGATAGGAGATAGGAGATTGATAGATAGATAGATAGATAGATAGATAGATAGATAGATAGATAGATAGATAGATAGATAGGAGATAGATAGATAGGAGATAGATAGATAGGAGATAGATAGGAGATAGATAGATAGATAGATAGATAGATAGATAGATAGATAGATAGGAGATAGATAGATAGATAGATAGATAGATAGATAGATAGATAGATAGGAGATAGATAGGAGATAGATAGGAGATAGATAGGAGATAGATAGATAGATAGATAGATAGATAGATAGATAGATAGATAGATAGGAGATAGATAGGAGATAGATAGATAGATAGATAGATAGATAGATAGATAGAGAGGAGATAGATAGGAGATAGATATATAGATAGATAGATAGATAGATAGATAGATAGATAGATAGATAGATACAGTGTCGGACTGGAGTGCCTTGGCCCACCAGGGGAAATCATTCTTGGGGCCCACCCTTCTGCCACCGCACTTATCTATGGTAACATTAATAAGGGTCCATTAACACGGCGTGATATGGGGCAGCATAGGGCTGCAAATGATTGCTAATCAGCAGGGCAGGTGATGTGCAGCCGACAGCAATGATCTTAGCCGCACAAAAGATCAAATCAGTCGACTATGGGACATTTGCTGGCATGTCAGCAGATCTCTGGCACTTTTACATGGGCCGATCATCGGCTGAATAGACTTCCTAGGAGCACTTGTTACCGATTATTGGCCGGTGTAATTAGGCTATAAGACAATTTTTTTGTATGCTAACGCTGTATACTTAGATACAAGTCATACAGCTACCAATAACACCAGTATACAAAGAGCAAATATCCCCACACATATTACCGCTATATAGTAACTGACCAAATCCTGTCTATCAAGACCGATATTACCAATAAACCAGTATACAGGAGGGAAATAGTATCACCATACATATTACCGCTATACTGTTACTGACCAAATCCTGTATACTGAGACCAATATTACCAGTATACAAGGGGGAAATATTACCGCAACACCACAACCATTGCTACTATATTGTTACTGACCAAATCTGGTATACTAAGACCAATGAACACCGCACCAGATTACAAGTAACAAATAATACCCCGACATACTGACTAACACCACCACATACTGACTAACACCACCAAATACTGACTAACACCACCGCTGCTACTGAATAAAATCCTCTGAACAAAAGATCAATATCCCCTCATACAGTCATATAGAGGTAGCCCCAGCTCTACACTATATACGTTACAGTGCACATAGATTTAGTGACTCACAGGGGGCGTCTTCTCTGATCGGAGTTCTTCCCTTTTCATCTTCTTCTCCATCTGCCCTGGGCCCTTATGAGAACTTCTCCGAGCCACGAATCCACAGAATCTGCCAGAGAAATATATTAGGCTCCTTACTCTGTCACCATCCTCATCTCTCTACACACTGCACATCTGTACTGGCCCCTTTACACCTTCTCTCAGTGATTAGCCCTGACTATTTGTAGCGTGTGTATGTGTGTGTGTGTGTGTGTGTATGTATGTGTATATATATATATATATATATATATATATATATATATATATATATATATATAGTGTACACACCTTGTAGATGGCCCCTTGTTCAGTTCTCCATATAGATGGCCCCTTGTCTCCATATAGATGGCCCTGTGTGCCTCTACTATAGTAGAGATCCCCCTCTGTGTAATCCCCTTACAGTAGATGACAACCTCTGTGCATTCCCTATATCAGGGGTAGGGAACTTCTCCAGCTGTTGCAAAACTACAACTCCCATCATGCCTGGACAGCCACAGCTAAAGCTGTAGTTTTGCAACAGCTGAAGAGCCAAGGTTCCCTATTCCTGCCCTATAGTATATAGCCCCCTCTGTGTAGTCCCCTTATAGATGACCCCTCTGTGTAGTCCACTAAAGTAGATGCCCCTCTCTGTGCATGCCCTATTGTATACACACCGCACCCAGTAGTTACCCTTATACATTGTTGTCCCCCTCTGTGTAGTGCCCTTTATAGATGCCTCCTCAGTGTTGTCCTCCTTATAAATTTCCCCCAACCAGTGTCCCTTATAGATGGCTCCCTGTGTTATCCCCCTTATAAATGGCCCGCTTGTGTTATCCATCCCCCCATATAGATAGCCCCCTTATGTTGGCCATCCCTACCCCCCATATAGCTCCTTATGTTGTCTATTCCCCCGTATAGCCCCCTTAGGTTGTCCTTGCCCCATATAGCCCCTTATGTTGTCCTTTCCTGTATACAGCCCCCCTTATATTGTCCTTTCCTGTATATAGCCCCTTATGTTGTCCTTCCCCTGTATATACCCCCCTTATGTTGTCCTTCCCCTGTATACAGCCCCCCTTATGTTGTCCTCCCCCTGTATATAGCCCCCCTTATGTTGTCCTCCCCCTGTATATAGCCCCCCTTCTGTTGTCCTCCCCTGTATACAGACCCCCTTCTGTTGTCCTCCCCTGTATACAGCCCCCTTCTGTTGTCCTCCCCCTGTATACAGCCCCCTTCTGTTGTCCTCCCCCTGTATACAGACCCCCTTCTGTTGTCCTCCCCTGTATACAGCCCCCTTCTGTTGTCCTCCCCCTGTATACAGACCCCCTTCTGTTGTCCTCCCCCTGTATACAGACCCCCTTCTGTTGTCCTCCCCCTGTATATAGCCCCCCTTATGTTGTCCTCCCCCTGTATACAGCCCCCCCTTATGTTGTCCTCCCCCTGTATACAGACCCCCTTATGTTGTCCTCCCCCTGTATATAGCCCCCCTTATGTTGTCCTCCCCCTGTATATAGCCCCCCTTCTGTTGTCCTCCCCCTGTATACAGACCCCCTTCTGTTGTCCTCCCCCGTATATAGCCCCCCTTATGTTGTCCTCCCCCTGTATACAGCCCCCCTTATGTTGTCCTCCCCTGTATACAGCCCCCCTTATGTTGTCCTCCCCTGTATACAGCCCCCCTTATGTTGTCCTCCCCTGTATACAGCCCCCCTTATGTTGTCCTCCACCCTGTATACAGCCCCCCCTTATCTTTTCCTTCCCCTGTATATACCCCCTTATGTTGTCCTCCCCTGTATACAGCCCCCCTTATGTTGTCCTCCCCCTGTATATAGCCCCCCTATGTTGTCCTCCCCCTGTATACAGCCCCCCTTATGTTGTCCTCCCCTGTATACAGCCCCCCTTATGTTGTCCTCCACCCTGTATACAGCCCCCCTTATGTTGTCCTCCCCCTGTATACAGCCCCCTTATGTTATCCTCCCCCTGTATACAGCCCCCCTTATGTTGTCCTCCCCCTGTATATAGCGCCCCTTATGTTGTCCTCCCCCTGTATACAGCCCCCCTTATGTTGTCCTCCCCTGTATATAGCCCCCCTTCTGTTGTCCTCCCCCTGTATATAGCCCCCCTTATGTTGTCCTCCTCTGTATACAGCCCCCTTATGTTGTCCTCCCCCTGTATATAGCCCCCCTTATGTTGTCCTCCCCCTGTATACAGCCCCCCTTATGTTGTCCTCCCCTGTATATAGCCCCCCTTCTGTTGTCCTCCCCCTGTATATAGCCCCCCTTATGTTGTCCTCCCCCTGTATACAGCCCCTTATGTTGTCCTCCCCCTGTATACAGCCCCCCTTATGTTGTCCTCCCCCTGTATACAGCCCCCCTTATGTTGTCCTCCCCCTGTATATAGCCCCCCTTATGTTGTCCTCCCCCTGTATATAGCCCCCCTTATGTTGTCCTCCCCCTGTATACAGCCCCTTATGTTGTCCTCCCCCTGTATATACCCCCCCTATGTTGTCCTCCCCCTGTATACAGCCCCTTATGTTGTCCTCCCCTGTATATAGCCCCCTTATGTTGTCCCCCCTTATGTTGTCCTCCCCTGTATATAGCCCCCTTATGTTGTCCCCCCTTATGTTGTCCTCCCCCTGTATATAGCCCCCCTTATGTTGTCCTCCCCTGTATATAGCCCCCCTTCTGTTGTCCTCCCCCTGTATATAGCCCCTTATGTTGTCCCCCCTGTATACAGCCCCCCTAATGTTGTCCTCCCCCTGTATATACCCCCCCTATGTTGTCCTCCCCCCCCTTATCTTACCCCCTCTGATAAAAAAACAAACAAAAAAAAAAACACAAGACTACTCACCTAACCACACGATCCCCCGTCGGTCGCCGGCCTCCTCTTCTCTCTTCTCCTGACAGGTGAGCAGCTCCGTTGCGAAGTCCCGCCGGCGCCATCACTGACCTCAGTGTGCGCCGCGGTGGCTGGGACTTCCGGTATTCGCTCCATGAACCGGAAGTCCTAGCCGCCGCGGCGCACACTGAGGTCAGTGATGGCGCCGGGGGGACTTCACAACGGAGCTTGCGACACTCTTGTGATCGCAAGCAAATCTCTGCTTGCGGTCACAAGAGTGATTGACAGGGCGGGAAGCCTACGGCTTCCCGCTTTGTCAATCAGAACACTTCCTAACATTTAACTGGAAGCGATTGTTGCGATCGCTTCCAGTTAAAAAGGGAGGAGCGGGGGGGGCCCACTCCAGCTCGGGGCCCACCGGGGGTTTCCCCGGCCCCCCGGTGGCCCAGTCCGAGCCTGGATAGATAGATAGATAGGAGATAGATAGATAGATAGATAGATAGATAGATAGATAGATAGATAGATAGATAGGAGATAGATAGGAGATAGATAGGAGATAGATAGATAGATAGATAGATAGATAGATAGATAGATAGATAGATAGATAGGAGATAGATAGGAGATAGATAGGAGATAGATAGATAGATAGGAGATAGATAGGAGATAGATAGGAGATAGATAGATAGGAGATAGATAGATAATGAATAGATAGGAGATAGATAGGAGATAGATAGATAGATAGATAGATAGATAGATAGATAGATAGATAGGAGATAGATAGATAGGAGATAGATAGATAGGAGATAGATAGATAGATAGGAGATAGATAGGAGATAGATAGGAGATAGATAGATAGGAGATAGATAGATAGATAGATAGATAGGAGATAGATAGGAGATAGATAGGAGATAGATAGATAGATAGATGATAGATAGATAGATAGATCGGAGATAGATAGATAGATAGATAGATAGATAGATAGATAGATAGGAGATAGATAGATAGATAGATAGATCGGAGATAGATAGGAGATAGATAGATAGATAGATCGGAGATAGATAGATAGATAGATAGGAGATAGATAGATAGATAGATAGGAGATAGATAGTAGATAGATAGATAGATAGATAGATAGATAGATAGATAGATAGATAGATAGATAGGAGATAGATACATCGGAGATAGATAGATAGATAGGAGATAGATAGATAGATAGATAGATAGGAGATAGATAGATAGGAGATAGATAGGAGATAGATAGATAGATAGGAGAGAGATAGGAGATAGATAGGAGATAGATAGATAGATAGATAGGAGATAGATAGATAGATAGGAGATAGATAGATAGATAGATAGATAGATAGATAGATAGATAGATAGATAGGAGATAGATAGATAGATAGATAGGAGATAGATAGGAGATAGATAGATAGATAGATAGATAGATAGATAGATAGATAGATAGGAGATAGATAGATACATAGGAGATAGATAGATAGATAGATAGATCGGAGATAGATAGATAGATAGATAGGAGATAGATAGATAGATAGATAGGAGATAGATAGATAGATAGATAGATAGATAGATAGATAGATAGATAGATAGATAGATAGATAGATAGGAGATAGATACATCGGAGATAGATAGATAGATAGGAGATAGATAGATAGGAGATAGATAGATAGATAGGAGATAGATAGGAGATAGATAGATAGGAGATAGATAGATAGATAGATAGATAGATAGATAGATAGATAGAGAGATAGATAGATAGATAGATAGATAGATAGATAGATAGATAGATAGATAGGAGATAGATAGATAGATAGGATATAGATAGATAGATAGATAGATAGATAGATAGATAGATAGATAGGAGATAGATAGGAGATAGATAGATAGATAGATAGATAGATAGGAGATAGATAGATAGATAGATAGATAGATAGATAGATAGGAGATAGATAGATAGATAGATAGATAGATAGATAGATAGATAGATAGATAGGAGATAGATAGATAGGAGATAGATAGATAGATAGGAGATAGATAGATAGATAGATAGATAGATAGATAGATAGATAGATAGATAGATAGGAGATAGATAGATCCCGCCCAGCAGTCCAGGAGTAAGCAGCACTGAACATGAGCTCCTGAGTTTTCATCACTTTATACCTTGTAATGAGCAAATTTTAAAGGGAATGTGTCGCAAAGTAAAAAAAAAATTTGAAAGTGTTAAAACTGAATTTGTTTTTTGTTTTTTTGTTAATTTAGATGTTTTTCTTTTTTTTTACATGTAAGGAAATATGAAAAATTAACAATCTAATTTTTCCTATTTCCCAGTGATGGCCACCAGGGGGAGCTCCACCAGGAAACTGCTGGTAAAAGCAGCCTGAAAGCTGGATGCTGAAAAGAAGAGGCAGTCCCTGTTCAACTGCTGTGACATCATCACCTCCCTCCTCTTTTCACAGGAGAACAAAGAGGGGAAAGGTGATACTATGTGTACTGCTGGGCAGCGCCATTTTGTTGTTGTCTGCACAGCAGTACACATAGAAGAAGCATGTCCCTAGCCTTTCATAATGCACCTCAGCTGCTGCAGAACCTCCTAATACACCTAAACCTGCACACAGCTCGCCCACACTCACCTCACTCACTTCTCACTACCCATCATCCGCATGCACATAGGTAGAGGAGGTGTGTGTATGTGTGTGTATATGTATATATATATATATATTTATATATACGTATGTATGTACAGGCTAATGCTCTCTGGCGTCAGTAGTGTCACACATTACACAGGTAGAGGTGGTGTGTGTGTGTGTGTATATATATATATATATACATACAGTGGTGCCTTGGATTAGGAGCATAATTTGTTCCGGGACGGCGCTTGTAATCCCAATCCACTCTTAAACCAAAGCAAATTTTCCCATAAGAAATCATAGAAATGCAGACAATTGGTTCCACACCCCAAAAATAAATATTTATTATTCTGAATAACATGTAAAACAGATTAAACAAACATTCAGAAACAGCAGAATCTGTGATATTATACGTTACTGTACAGTAATGGAGAGGATGGGAAACACAAGGGCGGACAGAGACTGCAGGGAGCATGAAGGAATGAGCAGGACAGATGGGGACACATACATGCAGCGCTCTCTGTCCGGGGAGGGAGGGGTTACAGCTATGGAGAGATTACCTCCACAGTCCTGTCCCCTGATGTAAGCCCCAGCCTGAAGTGGATCTGCTATGATTTGGAAGGTGAGGGAGACTTCCTGGGTCAGAGTACAGGGCTGTAGACCCCGCTATGCAGACCATGCCCCTCCTCCACTCGCGCTCCCACCCAGTACAGGGAGCTCTTACACCAAAGCAATGCTCTTACACCAAGTCACAATTTTGAAAAACTGAGCTCTTAAACCAAAACACTCTTAATCCAAGTTATTCTTAAACCAAGGTACCACTGAATATATATATATATATATATATATATATATATATATATATATATATATATATATATACAGGAGAGTACAGGCTATTGTTCTCTGGTATCAGCAGTGTCACACGTTACACAGGTAGAGGAGGTGTGTGTGTAATATATATATATATATATATATATATATATATATACATATATACATATATATAAGTGGGCAAAGTCCTGCAGCACTCCACAAATGTAATACAGGTTGGTGTCGAGCGGTAAGCACAAGGGACCAGTCGTGCCAAACTTATCGAAAGGTAGAAAACCGCAGCACTCCGGATAAATTCAAAAGAATGTGGTTTTTATTTTCACCCAAAAACTTGCGACGTTTCTCTCGCTGACACACTGCTTAATAAAGCTCTCAGCGGAACGTCGCAAGTTTTTGGGTGAAAATAAAAACCACATTCTTTTGAATTTATCCGGAGTGCTGCAATTTTCTACCTTTCTATATCTATCTATCTATATATATATATATATATATATATATACATATACATACACCTCCTCTACCTGTGTAATGTGTGACACTGCGGATACCAGCGAGCAATATCCTGTACTATCATATATATACAGTATATATATATATATACACACACACACACACACAGAGGAGAGTACAGGCTATTGCTCTCTGATGTCAGACATTACACAGGTAGGGCAGCGAAGAAGCTGGGGGTAGGGGGGGGGGGTAGGCACACTGGGGTGACAGGGAGAAGCTGATGTGGCAGGGGGGAGGGAGGCTGGGGTGACAGTGGGGAGAGATGCTGGGGTGACAGTGGGGAGAGATGCTGGGGTGACAGTGGGGAGAGGCTGGGGTGACAGTGGGGAGAGATGCTGGGGTGACAGTAGGGAGAGATGCTGGGGTGACAGTGGGGAGAGATGCTGGGGTGACAGTGGGGAGAGATGCTGGGGTGACAGTGGGGAGAGATGCTGGGGTGACAGTGGGGAGAGATGCTGGGGTGACAGTGGGGAGAGATGCTGGGGTGACGGGAGAGAGATGCTGGGGTGACAGGGGGGAGAGAGGCTGGGGTGACAGTGGGGAGAGATGCTGGGGTGACAGTAGGGAGAGATGCTGGGGTGACGGGAGAGAGATGCTGGGGTGACGGGAGAGAGATGCTGGGGTGACAGGGGGGAGAGAGGCTGGGGTGACAGTGGGGAGAGATGCTGGGGTGACAGTAGGGAGAGATGCTGGGGTGACAGTGGGGAGAGATGCTGGGGTGACAGTAGGGAGAGATGCTGGGGTGACAGTGGGGAGAGATGCTGGGGTGACAGTAGGGAGAGATGCTGGGGTGACAGTGGGGAGAGATGCTGGGGTGACAGTGGGGAGAGATGCTGGGGTGACAGTGGGGAGAGATGCTGGGGTGACAATGGGGAGAGATGCTGGGGTGACAGTGGGGAGAGATGCTGGGGTGACGGGAGAGAGATGCTGGGGTGACAGGGGGGAGAGAGGCTGGGGTGACAGTGGGGAGAGATGCTGGGGTGACAGTAGGGAGAGATGCTGGGGTGACAGTGGGGAGAGATGCTGGGGTGACAGTGGGGAGAGATGCTGGGGTGACAGTGGGGAGAGATGCTGGGGTGACAATGGGGAGAGATGCTGGGGTGACAGGGGGGAGAGATGCTGGGGTGACGGGAGAGAGATGCTGGGGTGACAGGGGGGAGAGATGCTGGGGTGACAGGGGGGAGAGATGCTGGGGTGACAGGGGAGAGAGATGCTGGGGTGACAGGGGGGAGAGAGGCTGGGGTGACAGTGGGGAGAGATGCTGGGGTAACAGGGGGGAGAGAGGCTGGGGTGACAGTGGGGAGAGATGCTGGGGTGACAGTAGGGAGAGATGCTGGGGTGACAGTGGGGAGAGATGCTGGGGTGACAGTAGGGAGAGATGCTGGGGTGACAGTGGGGAGAGATGCTGGGGTGACAGTGGGGAGAGAGATGCTGGGGTGACAATGGGGAGAGATGCTGGGGTGACAGGGGGGAGAGAGGCTGGGGTGACAGGGGGGAGATGCTGGGGTGACAGGGGGGAGAGAGGCTGGGGTGACAGGGGGGAGAGATGCTAGGGTGACCGGGGAGAGAGGCTGGGGTGACAGGGGGAGAGAGGCTGGGGTGACAGGGGGGAGAGAGGCTGGGGTGATGGGGGGGGAAGCTGATGTGGGGCACAGGGAGAAGCGCGGTAGAGGCAGGCTGGTCCCCCGTTACGGGGCCGGAGTGAGCTGGGCGTCCGCCCCCACTAACCTTGCAGCAGACCGCAGACCAGCCAGGACGGTCCCCCCCAGTATAGTTACAGGGCCGGAGTGAGCTTTGGGCACGGAAAGGCTGTAATACACCCTCCCGGAAGCTCACAGCTGCAGCCCCTCGGTACCTGGATTCTCTCCTGCTCTGCAGCGCAATGTCACATGGCCGCCGAGCAGGAGAGAATCCAGGCACCGAGGGGCTGCAGCTGTGAGCTTCTGGGACGGTGTATTACAGCCTTTCCGTGCCCGAAGCTCACTCCGGCCCTGTAACTATACTGGGGGGGACCGTCCTGGCTGGTCTGCGGTCTGCTGCAAGGTTAGTGGGGGCGGACGCCTAGTCCGATGCTGGGGGGGGGGGGGGAGAGCTGCACAGAATTCTCCTGCCCACTCACTGTGCGGTCTCTCTCCTCCCCTGTTCTCCTTCCTCCTGCAGGGACTTCAAAAAAATGGCCACCCCTCCCCAGGTAAGCTGTGTACTGCGCATGTCTATGCACATGCGCAGTACACAGTGACGGAGCCTCCAGTTTGAGTGAACCAGACGGACTCCGTCGGTTCTGATAAGGAGTGCAGACTGGAGCCATGGATATGGGTTTGGTTTTTACTAGGGATAAAAATACATATATATTCATGAGCTAGTCTGCCATAATCATCACAAAACTGTTAACCCTAAAAGTAAAAACATAAAAAAAATTAAATAAATCAGCTGAAATGAATATTCCTTCAATCCGCTGCTCTTATCAGTAAACAGACCGCTCTGTGCCTCACTTCTAACCTTGAGCAGTGAGCAGTAAAATCATAGATACAAGAGTTAAAGAGTTGTTTTTTTTTCTAACATCCTTGAAGTTACAGAAGATATCAGCGCTGTGCTCTTATACACCAGACTGTAACCTTGGACAGTGGCACACATAACTTATAACTTAGTAGGAAAAAAAAAAACAAAACAATTTGCATAGAACTTATTAGGATAGATGTGTACACATATATACACATATATATAAAGACTTGTTAAATAAAGTTACATAGAAATATATATTACAGTAGTAAGTTACTACTCCTTAGAAATATATATATATTTTACTGTAGTAAACTACTTCTTCTTTGAAATATCATACGTTGGGGACACACACTTAAAGAAAATCTGCTTACAATATATATTGGGATACATATATATACCTACAAAATACTTTTTTTTAAATAAAAATGTGTAAGTTACAGTAATAAGTTACTACAGGCTCCTTATACCATTGGGTTCTTAATAAGTGCACAAAATTCTGCGTTTGATCTTTACCAATTATCACTTTTCTCTTGACATTCCTAATAAAACGTACTTTTTCTCTCTGACTCCTCCTCCAGACACTTCCGTATAACAATCTTATACACTAATAGGTCTACTAGACCCAGCTCCTTCAAACAGTCTCATTGCTTTTCCCTCCAACAAACCTTTGTCTAACTTTCTTCACCATCAGGTAATAATATTCATTAATAAATGTGCAAAACAGTTGTTAGACTCTATCGGAGAGTCCTGTGCCCGCCCCCTCAGTGACACTAAGCAGTATGGGCGGAGGACAGAAATGCCAGGAGTTAAAATGGCCACCGGACTGGATAACCGGATATAGGGGTGTTGGCTTAGGGCATGGTTTAGAGACGTCACAATTATAATACAGACGTGGATGATATGTGGGAGTGGTTGGCTTTCAGTCGCCATCTTTGATTACAAAAAAACTGGCGTACATGAATAAGCAAATGTTCCACGGTCGGGACAACAGAAAATGATCAACATTTTGTAACAAGTCACATACTACTTCTAAAGGGGAACACCAGCTTAGTAAGACTGGCTGAAATACAACAGTATATAATGTAGGAGCGTACATTACATTACACTAACAGCTCTGATTCTTTTTTTTTTTTTTTTTTTCTCTAACTCTGCTTGCATGTGATCTGCAGCCCGCTGGTTGATGGCCTTGTACAAAACATAACAAATAACACACACAAAAAACTTTGTATGCTGCTTCACTACGCAGCATTAATTAACCTCTTTTCAGCTCTCTCAGTACTGTATCTAGCAATGAGCTGGACTGTTCTCCTCGTCTGAGTACGTGGCTTTGTACTTAGACACTTACATGGCACTGTACACTATTTGAGGTTAGGCTGCCCACCTCCACAAAGGCATTGGTCTTACTATCAGGTCAGGGGCACTTTAAATCAAATTAACTACTTTAACAGCCGACCAAGGGGAAGATTCATGCAGAACAAAGGGTCTATACGCCACCATTGGAGGTAGGTTGGCTTTTTGCAGGATCTGGGGTTTGTATACAGATATAAACTGGGTACAATGATGTAACATAATGATGTGGCTTGGGTCTGCCACACACACTACAATATTCTGTCTTATCTAGATATTGTTGGTCACCGGCACATGTCCACCCAGCTGGACCTGTGCTTCCCACCCATTATCCTGAATGTTTTCCTTCTGTCTGACCCTCTGGCTCTCATCTATCTACTCCACACCCTCCCCTCTTAGAACTCTAATCCTTTATTCCCCCTTAGGGATAGTACTTACATTGACCCCTAAGGTTCCTGGAAATTCCAAGGACCCATTTGCCCTGCATGTTACATGTAGGTCTGGTTACCTACCCACAAGGCAAAAATAAGTGTGCACAGGAGTGTGAGTGGTTTCCCAGGTGTTGGTCAGAGAGCCAGAGGTTGGTGGGGCTAAGGCATGTATCTGCCTTCATATCAAACCTCCTAAAGATCTGTTCTAGATCTTGCACTGCATCTTCTCATGCCCATCGCTAACTATATCTTAGCTATTCAATTTCCCATAGCCCTCCCATAAAGATGATGAGTTCCTGTTTTTTTTTTAGTGAACATCTGTCCCATTCTCGCACCCAGCCCTAGGTAGCTTATTGGGGATTGTCCAGACCTATCTAGGTCTTATAGTAGGCTCCTGCTTGCGGCGGGATGCCTTCCCTCTTTGCCATCCTCCTAAGCGGCGAGAATAATCCACAGGTCTATTGATCCATGGCGCCTACATCTTGTACCGAATCGACAGGGCACAAGCAAGGAGTGGAATTAATACAAGTACTATTTCCACTGGTCACCGAACAGATTGTTTTCACTTCCGGAACCCATTCATACAGAGAGTCTATGCGCCTACTGTCCGTGACCTTGCAGCTGCTCTCGATATTATGCTGTATTACAAGGGTTAAGCATTAATCACAGCCTCCCCGTAAGGACGTAGAAGTGAATAAGTTCGGCAATCCCTTTCCTTAATTCAGCATGAATACAGCAACAGCTTATCTCAATCACACCACAGTTTGCGACGGCAATGCAGCACTTTAACCTTGTCCTATCCTGGGTTACAGAGTTCTTTGTCTAACAAATAGACTCAGCTTTACAAACATATATATAGAACGCAGGTGTGACGGGAATCTGATTAGATCCGTTCCCCTGAGGCACAGATAGTACGTAAGAAAGGAAAGTCTTTCTTACCTGGCCAGTTATATCTGTGCGTCCGATGACGGATAAATCACCGCATCCCGTCTGTCTGCGTTCTGGTTGCAAGCGGCTGAGTCCCGGTTCGGACGCCAAAAATGATAAGACTAAATTTATATGTTGACATCTCTCTATGGAGAGAAGCCGAAAACCCAGGTAAAGGATGGTTTTTAAATTATATCTAGAGTTGGAATCCTGCAGTATTACCAGCTCGTTACTTATAAGTCATGGACACAGATAAGACAATGTATCATGATTATAAGCCTGGAGAAAATGGCCCAAGTTTTATTATGGTAATCACATTTTATAGACAGATAAAATATAGGGTGGTAACAAATGCTAATAAGACATAGATGAGGCGGTGCTAGTGATTTCGATATTCAGTCATGCGCAATGGCATCTATATTAGTATTCATTATTATTATTCAAAAAGGTTAAAACAATACATTCTGTACAAAGATACTTTTTCATGAATCTAAGAGCACAATGTAGTTGTTTTCCATAAATTGTTTATAGATAGGAGTCTCTGGGTCCTTGGGGATTGTGTCTACAAATGATAACTTTCCAGGAGTTAATCTCAGTGACGTGCTTCCAGCATTCCTCTTCTTCATCCAGAACATCTCTCTGTCACCCTCTGATCATCTCCAGTCTCTTAAGAGGGCAATATATATATGTGTAGTCATATAGGTACGGCGCAGGTAGGTAAAATCACATCGCTGGCCTTATCAGTTCACTTCAATGTTATAGAGGTGCCGTATAGTGTCTGTGTGTATGTCGTGAAATGACGTCACACACAGACACTATTAAAATGGCAGCCCCCTGTGCATACATTAGTTTGAATAAAAGACACTCAAGACCTATGTTAAAAAAAAAAAAAAAAAATACAACACACCTATTTTTTCTTGTTACTTTTTATTAAAAATTTTTCAAAAATGTGACACTGTCCCTTTAAGATGAAACCTGGGAAATACAAACTCCATGGGATACAGAAGCGAGCTGCACTAAAGCTCTTCATAAAAAGGAAAAACTCTTGCTTTGAGGACAGCCAACAACCATCAGGACAGACCACAAGGCTACAAGGACCATCAACCTCAAGAGTCCAAAGATCCTCAGCAGCCACAGGTAAGAGCTCCTGCTCCAACACCAACCCCTACCCCCTCACCAGAAACCGCTAGAGACCAAACTCCATAGAAATAAGGATAATATTTAAAACATGCAAAATCACAATTTAGAGCACGTAAAGTCCAGCAACATAGATGAGCAGAGGAGCCCGGCAGCCTCAGCCAGCAGGGGGTCAGACATCCTGGAGATAACATACTCAGAAGGGCTGCGGAGCATTCAGGCAAGGAAAGCCATAAAAGATGCCACCACCAGACAGAATCCAGAGACCCTCTATGCCGACTTTACTTATAAAGAGCTAAATAGGAGGAAAACGGATGTGGTCTTCTTCACCGAGCAGCCCAATGCCTGGAACAAGGCCTTCTGCAACCATTATGAAAACATCTCAAAGGGCGGCATCAACCGGGGCCGGCAGATCAGGGTAAAGGAAACTGGGGATGAGGAGGACACGGTACTCACCATAAACCTCTATAACACTGGCACCATCATGGTACACGGTACTCACCATAAACCTCTATAACACTGGCACCATCATGGTACACGGTACTCACCATAAACCTCTATAACACTGGCACCATCATGGTACACGGTACTCACCATAAACCTCTATAACACTGGCACCATCATGGTACACGGTACTCACCATAAACCTCTATAACACTGGCACCATCATGGTACACGGTACTCACCATAAACCTCTATAACACTGGCACCATCATGGTACACGGTACTCACCATAAACCTCTATAACACTGGCACCATCATGGTACACCGTACTCACCATAAACCTCTATAACACTGGCACCATCATGGTACACGGTACTCACCATAAACCTCTATAACACTGGCACCATCATGGTACACGGTACTCACCATAAACCTCTATAACACTGGCACCATCATGGTACACTGTACTCACCATAAACCTCTATAACACTGGCACCATCATGGTACACGGTACTCACCATAAACCTCTATAACACTGGCACCATCATGGTACACGGGACTCACCATAAACCTCTATAACACTGGCGCCATCATGGTACACGGTACTCACCATAAACCTCTATAACACTGGCACCATCATGGTACAAGGCACTGAGGATAACCTCACTCAGTTTGAAAGAACATTTCCTGATATTAAAAACAAAGCTCAAAAACACAAGCAAGAGCAAAAACCAGAGACAGTCCCCAAGGACCCCCCTGTGTCTGTAGGAGAGGATGCTTCCCACCCAACACCCAACATTCTCAGAGACTGCTTATCTCAATTGGAGAGAGACTTTGTACAGTTCAAGGAGGAACTTCAAAGAAACCAAAGTGACAAAAATGCAAACGACAAAGCACTTAATGAAATAAACAAACTGAAATGTGAATTCACAGCAGCTCTAGGAGAAATGCAATGTAAAGTACAAGCCCTCCAAGAAGAAAACAGCAAGCTACAACAGGAGATAACAGATCTAAAGAGACAAATCCAGAACCAGGACGGGGGCCCAGGGGGGAGCACAGACACAATGGCAGCCAGCATCCAGGACTTTATATCAGAGATCCGGAACAGACCAACAACACCAGAAATAAATGTGACCATGCCAACCAACGGCGGACTGATCCAGATGGAGACAGAGCCGACATCAGACATAAATGTACCCACACCAACCAACGGCGGACTGATCCAGATGGAGACAGAGCCAACATCTATCAGAGCCGCTAGCACTGACCAGCACAAAGACCCAGCAACACAACCAAGTGGCACCCAGGAAACCATACAGCAAGCAGCCCGTAAGCCCCAACGCGGGGACACTGATACCGTACTAATCATAGACTCTAATGGGAAATACCTTAACATGAGGCGACTTTTCCCCAAAATTAGGGTTAAGAAAATTAATTGTGCAACCATTGAACAAGTCACAGCAGTTATCAATGAACCACACTTTACCAACCCAACCAATCTAGTCATACATACAGGTACAAACAATCTCCAAGACCAGCAACAACAAATTGCTGAACAGCTGACCCAGCTGGCAAAAACTACACAAAAGAAGTTCCCGACCAGTAAAATAATAGTGTCCACCCTGCTGCCTAGAAAGGATGTGGCCAGCGATACCATCCAGACCATTAACAACGACCTAGCAGCTAAGATCAGCTCAGTGCCAAACATCACCCTGGCACAACACCCCAACATCAACCACCACCACCTATCCGACAGAAAACAGGGGGTCAGCCTCCTGGCCAAAGAAATCAAGGACATTGTGCTAAACAGAACCCCCCGTCCTAGACCCCACACAGGCCAAACCAGAGACAACAGGGAAACGCCACCAACAACCCAAACACCTCAAGCCTCATGTGCTACACCACAAACTGGAAACATGGCCCCATACCCCAAATCAGACCACCAAAGGCAAAAACCATGGAGAAAACCACCTGCCTCACACCGAGAAATAAAGAGCAGAGACCGAGACGAGATAAAGACATAGAAACATAGAAGATTGTCGGCAGAAAAAGACCACTGGGTCCATCTAGTCTGCCCTTTTAGTATTTTCTTTCTTATTATCTTAGGATAGATATATGTCTATCCCAGGCGTGTTTAAATTCTGTTATTGTAGATTTACCAACCACCCCTGCTGGAAGTTTGTTCCAGGTATCTACTACTCTTTCAGTAAAATAATATTTTCTCACATTGCTTCTGATCTTTCCCCCAGTAACCTCTCACTGTGTCCTCTTGTTCTTGAGCTCAGTTTTTTACTAAAAACATTTCCCTCCTGAACCTTATTTAGTTCTTTAACATACTTAAAGGTTTCCATCATGTCCCCCCTTTCCCTTCTTTCCTCCAGACTATACAGATTCAAATCTTTAAGTCTTTCCTGATATGGTTTATGCCTCACACCCGCCACCATTTTTGTAGCCGTCTTTGGACCCGTTCTATTTTATCAATGTCCTTTCTTAGGTGAGGTCTCCAGAACTGGACACAGTATTCCAGATGTGATGTCACCAGAGCTCTATACAGCGGGATCACAATCTCCTCTTCCTACTGGTTATACCTCTAGCTATACACCCCAGCATACGATTATATATATACAGTGGGATCACAATCTCCCTCTTCCTACTTGTTATACCTCTAGCTATACAGCCCAGCATACCATTATATATATATATATATATATATATATATATATATGTACAGCCCAGCATAGCATTATATATATACATATATATATATATATATACACCCCAGCATACCATTATATATATATATATACATACACCCCAGCATACCATTATATATATATATATATATATATGTACAGCCCAGCATAGCATTATATATATATATATATATATATATATATATATATACACCCCAGCATACCATTATATATATATATACACCCCAGCATACCATTATATATATACAGTGAGATCACAATCTCCCTCTTCCTACTGGTTATACCTCTAGCTATACAGCCCAGCATACCATTATATATATATATATATATATATATATACACACACCCCAGCATACCATTATATATATATATACACCCCAGCATACCATTATATATATATATACACCCCAGCATACCATTTTATATATATATATATATATATATATACACCCCAGCATACCATTATATATATATACACCCCAGCATACTATTTGCTTTCCCCACTGCCTGGTTGCACTGGTGACTCATTTTAAGGCTGTCGGATATCATTACCCCTAAATCCTTCTCTTCTGAAGTCTTTTCCAACACAGTACTGCCGATGTGATACTCGGATAGAGGATTCCTCCTCCCCAAGTGCATTATTTTACATTTGGAAACATTGAACTTCAATCTCCACTGTTTGGACCACTTATCTAGCAAAGCTAAATCGTTTTCCATATTACTCTCAGAACCCTTAATAAGATACTCATGTGACTGGACAACACAAGCCTTGTCTACCATACCAGAACCAGTCAGACCCCCAGCCCGCCCTACACATCCAGCTCATTACAAGGTATACAGACCCCCTATGACATCCTTTATTATCAGCAGTTGGAACATCCAAGGTCTGAACGCTTCAGCCTTTGGATGTAAAGTAAACGATCCGGACTTCCCCCAGAGTCTGGAAAATAGTGACATCCAAATCCTCCTAAAAACCTGGACTAAAGCAGAGAGTGAGTCCCTGGTGCCCACTGGATACAGGGAAATCTCCGTCCCGGCCCTGAAAAACAAAACCACCAAACTAGGCCGCTGTTCAGGAGGAATACTAGTGTGGTACAAAGCGGAGTTCCATCAGCAGATCAGACCGGTGAAGCGAGGAGACAGCCACATCTGGATTAGAATAGACCGCTCCATCCTCACCGCCCAATCTGACATCTACCTATGCGCTGCCAACATACCACCGCCAGAGTCCCCTTACCACAACCCTGAAACCTTCGAAATCCTGCAAAGGGAAGCCGCCCACTATCAAACCCGCGGAAAAGTCCTCATCATTGGAGATCTCAATGCCAGAACAGGTAGGGAAAGAGACTACCTGACCGCAGACGGAAACATCTATATATATATGGGGCAGAGACTGAATGTGATAGCTCAGTACACATGGAGAGGAACAGCTATGACAGCACAGTGAACAAGAGCGGCAAAAAATTGTTGAATCTCTGCCGAAGTTTGGGGCTCCACATCCTCAATGGTCGCACCAAGGGGGACTCCCTAGGAAGGACTACCTTAAACTCCCATGTGGGCAGCAGTGTAGTGGACTACGCCATCACAGACATGGACCATTCAGACATTGGGGCCTTCATAGTCAATCCACAATCACACCTGTCGGACCATAACCAGATAGTCCTTTATATTAAGTCCACAAACAAACCACCGGGACAAAAACCCCATCAGGCCGGACTTTTCCCATTACATCCATCCTACAAGTGGTCCAAGAGGTCGGCTCCCAAGTATAAAGAGATACACACTGAACCACAAATCCAAGGGATGCTCAACAACTTTAACAACAAGGTACCAGAGTAACCCAGAAGGAGTGGACCAAGCGGTAAGGGATCTTAATAATGTATTCTATACCATGGCAGAAATGGCTGACCTGCAAAAGAGTAGCCACAAGAAGACAAAAGAAAAAAATCCTAGCGCTTGGTTTGATAAGGAGTGCAAAGGTGTACGGAAGACCCTAAGATCGGCCTCAAATAAAAAGCACAGGGACCCCAACAACACCAAACTGCGGGAGGCCTATGACACAATACAAAGGCAATACAAAACCCTTCTCAGAAGGAGAAAACAGGAGTACACCTTAACCAAGCTCACCCAGCTCCAAGACGCCCTCCAAGAAAACTCCTTCTGGGAACTATGGAACCACCTGGGCACAAAGGGGAAGAAAAGCACCCTCCACATTCAGAGCGGCAACATCTGGCTCCAATATTTCAGAGACCGCTATGGAGACATCCCGAAAGAGGAACCTGGACCAAGAACAAATTATAACAAAACTGAAGACCATGGAGGAGATACTGAAGGACTTCCAAAACCCTCTGGATTCCCCTATAACACTGCAGGAGATTTCTGAGAGACTATCAACTATAAGGTGTAAGAAAGCCAGCGGTACTGACGGCATCCCCCCCGAAATGATCAAGTACAGCCCACCAGCAATACAGGCGGCCATAGCAAAACTGTACAACATTGTGCTGAGCTCTGGCTACTTCCCTCGTGCCTGGAACCAAGGTGTCATAACCCCAATACACAAGAGCGGGGACAGGTACGACCCGGCCAACTATCGGGGGGTATGTGTCAGCAGCAACCTGGGGAAACTCTTCAACAACATCCTGAACCAGAGAATCCTCAGCTTCCTCACCCAGCACAATATCCTCAGCAAAAGCCAAGCAGGGTTCATGCCAAACCACCGCACCACGGACCATGTCTATACCCTGCACCACCTCATCCAGAGCCACGTCCACACCCTGCATCACCGCACCACGGACCATGTCTATACCCTGCACCGCCTCATCTAGAGCCACGTCCACACCCTGCATCACCGCACCACGGACCATGTCTATACCCTGCACCGCCTCACCCAGAGCCACGTCCACACCCTGCATCACCGCACCACGGACCATGTCTATACCCTGCACCGCCTCATCCAGAGCCACGTCCACACCCTGCATCACCGCACCACGGACCATGTCTATACCCTGCACCGCCTCATCCAGAGCCACGTCCACACCCTGCATCACCGCACCACGGACCATGTCTATACCCTGCACCGCCTCATCCAGAGCCACGTCCACACCCTGCATCACCGCACCACGGACCATGTCTATACCCTGCACCGCCTCATCCAGAGCCACGTCCACACCCTGCATCACCGCACCACGGACCATGTCTATACCCTGCACCGCCTCATCCAGAGCCACGTCCACACCCTGCATCACCGCACCACGGACCATGTCTATACCCTGCACCGCCTCACCCAGAGCCACGTCCACACCCTGCATCACCGCACCACGGACCATGTCTATACCCTGCACCGCCTCACCCAGCCCCTTACAGCCACCAGCAGCTAAACCTACCTGGGCCCCCACCTATATACTACACAACCAGCCCCTTACAGCCACCAGCAGCTACACCTACCTGCCCCCCCCCCCCCCCCCCACCTATATACTACACAACCAGCCCCTTACAGCCACCAGCAGCTACACCTACCTGGGCCCCCACCTATATACTACATAACCAGCCCCTTACAGCCACCAGCAGCTACACCTACCTGGGCCCCCACCTATATACTACACAACCAGCCCCTTACAGCCACCAGCAGCTACACCTACCTGCCCCCCCCCCCACCTATATACTACACAACCAGCCCCTTATAGCCACCAGCAGCTACACCTACCTGCCCCCCCACCTATATACTACACAACCAGCCCCTTATAGCCACCAGCAGCTACACCTACCGGGGCCCCCACCTATATACTACACAACCAGCCCCTTACAGCCACCAGCAGCTACACCTACCTGCCCCCCCACCTATATACTACACAACCAGCCCCTTACAGCCACCAGCAGCTACACCTACCTGCCCCCACCTATATACTACACAACCAGCCCCTTACAGCCACCAGCAGCTACACCTACCTGCCCCCCCCCCTATATACTACACAACCAGCCCCTTACAGCCACCAGCAGCTACACCTACCTGCCCCCCCCCACCTATATACTACACAACCAGCCCCTTACAGCCACCAGCAGCTACACCTACCTGCCCCCCCCCCACCACCTATATACTACACAACCAGCCCCTTACAGCCACCAGCAGCTACACCTACCTGGGCCCCCCACCTATATACTACACAACCAGCCCCTTACAGCCACCAGCAGCTACACCTACCTGGGCCCCCACCTATATACTACACAACCAGCCCCTTACAGCCACCAGCAGCTACACCTACCTGGGCCCCCCACCTATATACTACACAACCAGCCCCTTACAGCCACCAGCAGCTACACCTACCTGGGCCCCCCACCTATATACTACACAACCAGCCCCTTACAGCCACCAGCAGCTACACCTACCTCCCCCCACCTATATACTACACAACCAGCCCCTTACAGCCACCAGCAGCTACACCTACCTACCCCCCCCCCCCACACCTATATACTACACAACCAGCCCCTTACAGCCACCAGCAGCTACACCTACCTGCACCCCCCACCTATATACTACACAACCAGCCCCTTACAGCCACCAGCAGCTACACCTACCTGGGCCCCCACCTATATACTACACAACCAGCCCCTTACAGCCACCAGCAGCTACACCTACCTGGGCCCCCCACCTATATACTACACAACCAGCCCCTTACAGCCACCAGCAGCTACACCTACCTGGCCCCCCCCCACCTATATACTACACAACCAGCCCCTTACAGCCACCAGCAGCTACACCTACCTGGGCCCCCCACCTATATACTACACAACCAGCCCCTTACAGCCACCAGCAGCTACACCTACCTGGGCCCCCCCCACCTATATACTACACAACCAGCCCCTTACAGCAACCAGCAGCTACACCTACCTGGGCCCCCCCCCCACCTATATACTACACAACCAGCCCCTTACAGCCACCAGCAGCTACACCTACCTGCCCCCACCTATATACTACACAACCAGCCCCTTACAGCCACCAGCAGCTACACCTACCTACCCCCCCCCCACACCTATATACTACACAACCAGCCCCTTACAGCCACCAGCAGCTACACCTACCTCCCCCCACCTATATACTACACAACCAGCCCCTTACAGCCACCAGCAGCTACACCTACCTGGCCCCCCACCTATATACTACACAACCAGCCCCTTACAGCCACCAGCAGCTACACCTACCTCCCCCCACCTATATACTACACAACCAGCCCCTTACAGCCACCAGCAGCTACACCTACCTGGCCCCCCACCTATATACTACACAACCAGCCCCTTACAGCCACCAGCAGCTACACCTACCTGGGCCCCCCCCACCTATATACTACACAACCAGCCCCTTACAGCCACCAGCAGCTACACCTACCTGGCCCCCCCACCTATATACTACATAACCAGCCCCTTACAGCCACCAGCAGCTACACCTACCTGGGTCCCCAACTATATACTACACAACCAGCCCCTTACAGCCACCAGCAGCTACACCTACCTGGGCCCCCCCCACCTATATACTACACAACCAGCCCCTTACAGCCACCAGCAGCTACACCTACCTGGCCCCCCCACCTATATACTACATAACCAGCCCCTTACAGCCACCAGCAGCTACACCTACCTGGGTCCCCAACTATATACTACACAACCAGCCCCTTACAGCCACCAGCAGCTACACCTACCTGGGCCAGTGGCGTAGCTACAATGAAGGCAGGGAAGGCGACTGCTATGGGGCCCCTGCAGGAAGGGGGCCCGAGGAAGCCTGTCCTGCCTTCATGGTAGGTACCCCGTTCCCCCAGGGGTCCAGAGAGGAAGAGGGACCCCCACTGCACTGTTCAGCCCCCTCACTGTAGTGCCGGGTGAGGGGGCTGAACAGAGGAGCAGGACCTGCCAGATGGCACAGGAGAGGGATGAAGGACCTTTGGGTCACATGACCCAAAGGTCCTCAATACCTATGTGAAGATCAGCCCGGACTACAGGAGGAGGATGTGTATATGTGTATATGTGGTGTGTATGTATCTGAGGCTATATATATATATATATATATATATATATAGTCTGTAGCACTGGTGTATATGGGTGTGTTTGTGTTTGTCAGCAATGTCTGTAGCACTGGTGTATATGTGTGTGTGTGTGTGTGTGTTTGTGTATGTCAGTAGTGTCTCAAGTGATTGACAGGTTTGCTTTCAAAGATGTTCTGCAGCAGCTTCTATTAATGCTGGGCTCTAATAAAAGAACCCACCACTAATATCTGCTGCATTTTTTTATTTCTGGTTGAGTATTTCTTATTACACTGAGATGATTTCCCTGTATACAGTCTACTCATGGTGTATACATCAGCACTAGTGTCATCACATTACAGCGTATATATATGTGTGTATGTCAGTGGTGTATCTGTATATATGTTAATGGTGTCTCTGTGTGTGTATATGTGCGTCATTGTCTGTGTTTGGCGGGGGGGGGGGGGCATACAGGATTCATGGGGCCCCGTACAGTTTTTTGCTATGGGGCCCCATGAATCCTAGCTACGCCCCTGACCTGGGCCTGATAATAGAACAGACGGAGAGCTTCAAATCTGCCATCGAGATGATGAGAGACAAAGCCTGCAAAACCTTCTACACCATCAGAAGACAATTCTACCACCTTATGCCACCTGTCAGGGTTTGGCTTAAAATCTTTGACTCCATTATTGCACCAATTCTCCTGTATGGCAGCGAGGTCTGGGGTCCTCACACATACCCCGACTGGTCAAAATGGGATTCCAGCCCAACGGAAATCTTCCATCTGGAGTTCTGTAAGCATCTCCTCCAGGTCCATCGGAGCTCCTCTAACTGTGCCTGTAGAGCAGAGCTGGGCAGATTCCCCCTACACCTCACTATCCAGAAGAGGGCGCTGTCATTCTGGGGCCACCTACATGGTAGTAGTGAAGGTTCCTATCACCATAAAGCCTTGCTACACCAAGGGGCCCCAGGCAAAGCAGAGCCCCAAAACATACCCTCTGGAACCCAGCCCAACCAGACAATCCCACCATACCAGCTCACAAAAGCCGGGATCAGGAACACAATAACCAGGAGACAAGAAGAATACGTCCAAGAATGGAGGGCAGGGCCGTTTTAATACATTGGTGGGCCCAGTGCACAGCCCTCAAGAGTGGGCCCCCCCCCTTCCCTTTTGGCACATTGTATAATGTACTGAATTTGCCCCCACACTGTATCAAGAGCCCCAATACATACAGTAGTTACCTTATAACACTATTTCCACCATACAGTGATTACATATTACATAAAAACTGCACTAAACAAAACAGAAAGATATTACCAATGATACCATTACATAATACCGCCACATCATGACCCCTAACACTACAATCCTATAACAGAGTGCAGTTACATCCAGTGACTCACCGGGGGCGTCTTCTCCGATCAGAGTCTGTCACCTTTTCTTTTTCTCTCCATCCAGCCTGGGCCACCTTGAAGTCTTCTCCTGGCTGTGAATCTTCTCTCCAGAATCTGCCAGACAAATATTTAAGGCTCCAACACATACAGTAGTTAGGTCCCTTGTACCCCTATACAGTAGTTACACCCCTCTGTACCCCTACATAGTTACACCCCTCTGTGCCTCCATAGTTTTAAGGTGTCCCTGTAGTATATAGACCCTCATGTGCTCCTCCAGTTATATACAGCCCTCCTGTGCGCTTCCCCATTAGTATATAGCCCCCCTGTGCACTCTCCCCAGTAGTATATAGCCCCCCTGTGCTCTCCCACAATAGTATATAGCCCCCCTGTGCTCTCCCACAATAGTATATAGCCCCCTGTGCTCTCCCACAATAGTATATAGCCCCCCTGTGCTCTCCCCCCAATAGTATATAGCCCCCCTGTGCTCTCCCCAATAGTATATAGCCCCCCTGTGCTCTCCCCAATATATAGCCCCCCTGTGCTCTCCCCCATAGTATATAGACCCCTGTGCTCCCAAATAGTATATAGCCCCCCTGTGCGCTTTTCCATTAGTATATAGCCCCCCGTGCTCTCCCACAATAGTATATAGCCCCCCTGTGCTCTCCCACAATAGTATATAGCCCCCCCTGTGCTCTCCCCCCAATATTATATAGCCCCCCTGTGCTCTCCCCCCAATAGTATATAGCCCCCTGTGCTCCCCCATAGTATATAGCCCCCTCTGCTCCCCCATAGTATATAGCCCCCTGTGCTCCCCCATAGTATATAGCCCCCTGTGCTCCCCCATAGTATATAGCCCCCTGTACTCCCCCATAGTGTATAGCCCCCTGTGCTCCTACATAGTATATAGCCCCCTGTGCTCCCCCATAGTATATAGCCCCCTGTGCTCCCCCATAGTATATAGCCCCCTGTGCTCCCCCATAGTATATAGCCCCCTGTGCTCCCCCATAGTATATAGCCCCCTGTGCTCCCCATAGTATATAGCTCCCCCATAGTATATAGCCCCCTGTGCTCCCCAGTAGAATATAGCCCCCTGTGCTCCCCCATAGTATATAGCTCCCCTGTGCTCCCCCATAGTATATAGCTCCCCTGTGCTCCCCCATAGTATATAGCCCCCTGTGCTCCCCAGTAGAATATAGCCCCCTGTGCTCCCCCATAGTATATAGCTCCCCTGTGCTCCCCAGTAGTATAAGGCTCCCCTGTGCTCCCCCATAGTATATAGCTCCCCTGTGCTCCCCCATAGTATATAGCCCCCTGTGCTCCCCCCTAGTATATAGCTCCCCTGTGCTCCCCCATAGTATATAGCCCCCTGTGCTCCCCCATAGTATATAGCCCCCTGTGCTCCCCCATAGTATATAGCCCCCTGTGCTCCCCCATAGTATATAGCCCCCTGTGCTCCCCCATAGTATATAGCTCCCCTGTGCTCCCCCATAGTATATAGCCCCCTGTGCTGCCCCATAGTATATAGCCCCCTGTGCTCCCCCATAGTATATAGCCCCCTGTGCTCCCCCATAGTATATAGCCCCCTGTGCTCCCCCATAGTATATAGCCCCCTGTGCTCCCCAGTAATATATAGCCCCCTGTGCTGCCCCATAGTATATAGCCCCCTGTGCTCCCCCATAGTATATAGCTCCCCTGTGCTCCCCCATAGTATATAGCCCCCTGTGCTCCCCATAGTATATAGCCCCCTGTGCCCCCCATAGTATATAGCCCCCTGTGCTCCCCCATAGTATATGTGCTCCCCCTCCCATATAACATTGAAAAAAACAAACACTGTTACTCACCTGGGTCCACGCGTTCCTCTTCTCTTCCCTCTTGTGGCCGCACTTCCTGCGGTCACAAGAGGCTGCACTCCCCTTACCCTCGCGCCGACGCTCCAGTGACGTCGGGCGCTAGAGGGAGAGTGCGGCCTCTTGTGACCGCAGGAAGTGCGGCCACAAGAGTGACTGACAGGGAGGGAGCCAATGGCTCTCTCTCTGTCAGTAACGCTGCCGCTGAAGCGCTGAAGCGCCGCAGCAGCGGCAGCAGCGGCGGACGGGGGGGGCCTGCAGGGGGCGCCATGGAGGGGTAAGTAGATTACCCATCCATGGCGCTCCCCCCTGACAGGCTGGTGGCCGGAGCCCTGTGTGACCGCACTGGTCGCACATAGCAACGGCCGGCCTGCTCGGGGGGGCCCCTTTAACCAGTGGGCCCGGTGCACGTGCACCATGTGCCCTCTGGTTAAAGCGGCCCTGATGGAGGGAGGAGGTCAGAGCATCCCAGAAGCTGGCCGTGTACCAGAGCCTGCAGAGGGAGTATAGACTGGCCCCATATTCCAGAGCCTGCAGAGGGAGTATAGACTGGCCCCATATTCCAGAGACTACAGAGGGAGTATAGACTGGCCCCATATTCCAGAGACTACAGAGGGAGTATAGACTGGCCCCATATTCCAGAGACTACAGAGGGAGTATAGACTGGCCCCATATACCAGAGCCTGCAGAGGGAGTATAGACTGGCCCCATATACCAGAGCCTGCAGAGGGAGTATAGACTGGCCCCATATACCAGAGCCTGCAGAGGGAGTATAGACTGGCCCCATATACCAGAGCCTGCAGAGGGAGTATAGACTGGCCCCATATACCAGAGCCTGCAGAGGGAGTATAGACTGGCCCCATATACCAGAGCCTGCAGAGGGAGTATAGACTGGCCCCATATCTGGAGGAGCTTCCCAACCCCAGAGACCGGAAGATCCTGAGCCGCTACAGACTGAGCGCCCACAACCTGGCCATTGAAACTGGGCGGCACCGACAGACGTACAAGCCCAGGGAGAGCCGACTGTGCCAGCAGTGCGACCAGGAGGCCGTGGAGGATGAGGCCCATTTCCTGCTACACTGCTCCAAATACTCAGCAGTGAGGGACACTCACTATAGTAGACTCTCCAATCTCCTCCCAGGCTTCTCCACCATGGAGGAGGAAGAGAGACTGCCCATCCTGCTGGGGGAAGAAGAGACCACAGCGACTATAGTGGCACAATACGTCACTGCCTGCCATAGACTGAGAGGAGCGTGATACGTCATGGACTCCAATACCCCAACCCCGATAGGTCATGGACTCCGATACCCCAACCCCGATAGGTCATGGACTCCAATACCCCGACCCTGAATGTATCCCCCCCATGATGCATCATGAACCCCTGTACACCGACCCTGGGTGAATCCCATTTCCTCAACCCCCTATCCTCCACATGCTTTGGCAATGCTAATGTGTAACTTGGACCTGCCAATAAAGCTGATTTGATAGATAGATAGATAGATAGATAGGTAGATAGATAGATAGATAGATAGATAGATAGATAGATAGATAGATAGGAGATAGATAGATAGATAGATAGATAGATAGATAGATAGATAGGAGATAGATAGGAGATAGGAGATAGATAGATAGGAGATAGATAGACAGATAGATAGATAGATACATAGGAGATAGATAGATAGATAGATAGATAGATAGATAGATAGATAGATAGATAGATAGATAGATAGGAGATAGATAGATAGATACATAGGAGATAGATAGATAGATACATAGGAGATAGATACATAGGAGATAGATAGATAGATACATAGGAGATAGATACATAGGAGATAGATAGATAGATACATAGGAGATAGATAGATAGATAGGAGATAGATAGATACATAGGAGATAGATAGATAGATAGATAGATAGATAGATAGATAGATAGATAGATAGATAGATAGAGGCCGGATGTCTTATTATCCGGGGCGCTGGAGCATTCCCTTCCTCGGGGATTATCTATGTGTAGATGCCCAGTGGTATCCGGACATGACAGATCTATCGCGGTGTAATGAGGTTAATCAGTGACAGGGTTAAAAATACATTCCTCATATTCCCCAGTAAAGGAGAAGACAATCTCCAGCAATTAGAGGCGGATTGTTTCTAGTCCATCTCCTCAGATCCGTAGATCCTCTGGACCGCGGCGTCATTATGTGCTGGGAATCGTCGTCTGGTTAATATGAAGATAAGTGCTAATTAAAATCTGATCTGCATGACTAGCGGGAGCTAAAGAGCCAACCCAGGGGCCCAGCCCCACTGCCTGGTCTCATCTCACAGGTTGTAGGAGATTCCACAGATTATACCTCTATGTGATATCAACTTCATCAAATATGATACACAAGTGGGGGAAACCAAGGCTATTCCATGACCACAATACACAACATGGGGAAATCAATGCAAATATGTTACATGTAATACCCCTCCTGACCACATGGTGTGCTGTTATGTGATATAACTATGTAATACCTCTCCTGACCACATGGTGTGCTGTTATGAGATATCATAACTATGTAATACCTCTCCTGACCACATGGTGTGCTGTTATGTGATATCACTATGTAATATACTCCTGACCACATGGTGTGCTGTTATGTGATATAACTATGTAATACCTCTCCTGACCAAATGGTGTGCTGTTATGTGATATAACTATGTAATACCTCTCCTGACCACATGGTGTGCTGTTATGTGATATCACTATGTAATACCTCTCCTGACCATATGGTGTGCTGTTATGTGATATAACTATGTAATACCTCTCCTGACCACATGGTGTGCTGTTATGTGATATAACTATGTAATACCTCTTCTGACCACATGGTGTGCTGTTATGTGATATAACTATGTAATACCTCTCCTGACCACATGGTGTGCTGTTATGAGATATCATAACTATGTAATACCTCTCCTGACCACATGGTGTGCTGTTATGTGATATAACTATGTAATACCTCTCCTAACCACATGGTGTGCTGTTATGTGATATCACTATGTAATACCTCTCCTGACCACATGGTGTGCTGTTATGTGATATAACTATGTAATACCTCTCCTGACCACATGGTGCGCTGTTATGTGATATAACTATGTAATACCTCTCCTGACCACATGGTGTGCTGTTATGTGATATAACTATGTAATACCTCTCCTGACCACATGGTGTGCTGTTATGTGATATAACTATGTAATACCACTCCTGACCACATGGTGTGCTGTTATGTGATATAACTATGTAATACCTCTACTGACCACATGGTGTGCTGTTATGTGATATAACTGTAATATCCCTCCAGACCACATGGTGTGCTGTTATGTGATATAACTATGTAATACCTCTCCTGACCACATGGTGTGCTGTTATGTGATATAACTATGTAATACCACTCCTGACCACATGGTGTGCTGTTATGTGATATAACTGTAATATCCCTCCTGACTACATGGTGTGCTGTTATGTGATATAATAACTATGTAATACCTCTCCTGACCACATGGTGTGCTGTTATGTGATATAACTATGTAATACCTCTCCTGACCACATGGTGTGCTGTTATGTGATATAACTATGTAATACCACTCCTGACCACATGGTGTGCTGTTATGTGATATAACTATGTAATACCACTCCTGACCACATGGTGTGCTGTTATGTGATATAACTGTAATATCCCTCCTGACTACATGGTGTGCTGTTATGTGATATAATAACTATGTAATACCTCTCCTGACCACATGGTGTGCTGTTATGTGATATAACTATGTAATACCTCTCCTGACCACATGGTGTGCTGTTATGTGATATAACTATGTAATACCACTCCTGACCACATGGTGTGATGTTATGTGATATAACTATGTAATACCTCTCCTGACCACATGGTGTGCCGTTATGTGATATAACTATGTAATACCTCTCCTGACCACATAGTGTGCTGTTATGTGATATAACTATGTAATACCTCTCCTGACCACATGGAGTGCTGTTATGTGATATAACTGTGTAATACCTTTCCTGACCACATGGTGCGCTGTTATGTGATATAACTATGTAATACCTCTCCTGACCACATGGTGCGCTGTTATGTGATATAACTATGTAATATACTCCTGACCACATGGTGTGCTGTTATGTGATGAGACTGTACATGTTACCTGGCCTGCAGACAGAGTAACCTCTACTATGTCTCTCACATCCCTGGTGGTCACAGACGTGTTTATAACACATAGTTTGGGGTCGTAGCCTATGGAGATGTTTACCTGGAGCTTTATCCCCCACTATCCAGACACCACCACCCCCCCTATGCCGATATTCCCCCCCAATATCCAGACACTACCACCCCATCTATGCTGATATTCCCCCCAATATCCAGACACTACCACCCCATCTATGCTGATATTCCCCCCAATATCCAGACACTACCACCCCATCTATGCTGATATTCCCCCCAATATCCAGACACTACCACCCCCACTATGCTGATATTCCCCCCAATATCCAGACACCACCACCCCCCCTATGGCGAAATTCCCCCCCAATATCCAGACACTACCACCCCCACTATGCTGATATTCCCCCCAATATCCAGACACTACCACCCCCACTATGCCGATATTCCCCCCTCTCCCAGTATATCAGTCTTCTCTATGACTATTACCTTCACTATGTCCATTGCCGCCATATCACTGATCAGCGTACACCGCTCCAGGGTTACACAGCGTCAACAAGGGACGTGAAGGGTTAATGTGTCGGTGCAATTTGCTCTGCATCGTTCGGATGGTTGTGTAGAAGAAACAAAGTAGCTGTATTAATAGTGTCGCCATCCCTGGCCGGGAGGGATGGGGGGGTTCACAGGACTCGGCTCCACCTGTTCCCGGGATTATAAAGGAATCATTTTTCTCCGTCCTTTTCATCTGCACCTGATAAGCCGCCGATTCCCATGACGCCGGAATACGAAATGAAGGAACGAGGCATAACTCACCGCCGACAGTTCTTTAAATTGAAGTGAGGGATGGGGGGGGGGGGAGATGTGTATCGGCCGTCTCTGCTCCGCACTGATAATGTGTCACACTCACAAAGTAACGGCCCGAAAATACCAGTGAGATTGTCAAAGTGCAAATGTTGTATCCAGCCGGCCGAGCAGGTCCGCACAGTACACAAAACCGTACCCAATACCACCGCCACATAATTACCACCGCTACATAAATACCACCGCCACATAATTACCAACGCCACATAATTACCACAGCCACAGAAATACCACAGCCACAGAAATACCACCGCCAAATAATTACCACCGCTACATAAATACCACCGCCAAATAATTACCACCGCCACAGAAATACCACTGCCACATAATTACCACCGCCACATAATTACCACCGCCACATAATTACCACAGCCACAGAAATACCACTGCCACATAATTACCACCGCTACATAAATACCACTTCCACACAAATACCACCGCCACATAATTACCATCGCCACATAATTACCACCGCCACATAATTACCACCGCCACATAATTACCACCGCCACATAATTACCACCGCCATAAAAATACCACCGCCACATAATTACCACCGCCACATAATTACCACCGCCATAAAAATACCACCGCCAAATAATTACCACCGCCACAGAAATACCACCGCCACATAATTACCACCGCCACATAATTACCACCGCCACATAATTACCACCGCCATAAAAATACCACAGCCACATAATTACCACCGCCACAGAAATACCACCGCCACATAATTACCACCGCCATAGAAATACCACCGCCACATAATTACCACCGCAACATAAATACCACCGCCACATAATTACCACCGCCATAAAAATACCACCGCCACATAATTACCACCGCAACATAAATACCACTGCCACACAAATACCACCGCCACATTATTTCCACCGCCACATAATTACCACAACCACAGAAATACCACCGCCACATAATTACCACCGCCATATAAATACCACCGCCACATAAATACCACTGCCACAGAAATACCACCGCCACATAATTACCACTGCTACATAAATACCAGAGCCACATAATTACCACCGCCACATAATTACCACCGCTACATAATTACCACCGCTACATAAATACCACCGCTACATAATTACCACCGCTACATAAATACCACTGCCACAGAAATACCATCTCCAAATAATTACCACCGCCACAGAAATACCACTGCCAAAGAAATACCACCGCCACATAATTACCACCGCTACATAAATACCACCACCACATAATTGCCACCGCCACAGAAATACCACCGCCACAGAAATACCACCGCCACATAATTACCACCGCCACATAATTACCACCGCCACAGAAATACCACCGCCACATAAATACCACCGCCAAATAATTACCACCGTACAGGGATAATACACACAGTGATGTCACAGTACAGGGGGGATAATACACACAGTGATGTCACAGTACAGGGATAATACACACAGTGATGTCACAGTACAGGGGGGATAATACACACAGTGATGTCACAGTACAGGGGGGATAATACACACAGTGATGTCACAGTACAGGGATAATACACACAGTGATGTCCCAGTACAGGGATAATACACACAGTGATGTCACAGTACAGGGATAATACACACAGTGATGTCACAGTACAGGGGGATAATACACAGTGATGTCACAGTACAGGGGGGATAATACACACAGTGATGTCACAGTACAGGGGGATAATACACAGTGATGTCACAGTACAGGGATAATGCGCACGGTGATGTCACAGTACAGGAATAATACACACAGTGAAGTCACAGTACAGGGGGGATAATACACACCGTGATGTCACAGTACAGGGATAATACACAGTGATGTCACAGTACAGGGATAATATACACAGTGATGTCACAGTACGGGGATAATACACAGTGATGTCACAGTACAGGGGGATAATACACAGTGATGTCATAGTACAGGGATAATACACAGTGACGTCACAGTACAGGGATAATACACACAGTGATGTCACAGTACAGGGATAATACACAGTGATGTAACAGTACAGGGGGATAATACACAGTAATGTCACAGTACAGGGATAATACACAGTGATGTCACAGTACAGGGATAATACAGACAGTGATGTCACAGTACAGGGATAATACACACAGTGATGTCACAGTACAGGGATAATACACATAGTGATGTCACAGTACAGGGATAATACACACAGTGATGTCACAGTACAGGGGGGATAATACACACAGTGATGTCACAGTACAGGGGGGATAATACACACAGTGATGTCACAGTACAGGGGGGATAATACACAGTGATGTCACAGTACAGGGGGGATAATACACAGTGATGTCACAGTACACAGATAATACACGCAGTGATGTCACAGTACAGGGATAATACACAGTGATGTCACAGTACAGGGGGGATAATACACACAGTGATGTCACAGTACAGGGATAATACACAGTGATGTCACAGTACAGGTATAATACACAGTAATGTCACAGTACAGGGATAATACACAGTGATGTCACAGTACAGGGATAATACACACAGTGATGTCACAGTACAGGGATAATACACAGTGATGTCACAGTACAGGGGGGATAATACACACAGTGATGTCACAGTACAGGGATAATACACAGTGATGTCACAGTACAGGGATAATACACACAGTGATGTCACAGTACAGGGATAATACACAGTGATGTCACAGTACAGGTATAATACACAGTAATGTCACAGTACAGGGATAATACACAGTGATGTCACAGTACAGGGATAATACACACAGTGATGTCACAGTACAGGGATAATACACAGTGATGTCACAGTACAGGGGGGATAATACACACAGTGATGTCACAGTACAGGGATAATACACAGTAATGTCACAGTACAGGGATAATACACAGTGATGACACAGTTCAGGGATAATACACACAGTGATGTCACAGTACAGGGATAATACACAGTGATGTCACAGTACAGGGATACTACACACAGTGATGTCACAGTACAGGGGGGATAATACACAGTGATGTCACAGTACAGGGATACTACACACAGTGATGTCATAGTTCAGGGATACTACACACAGTGATGTCACAGTACACAGATAATACACACAGTGATGTCACAGTATAGGGGGAATAATACACACAGTGATGTCACAGTACAGGGATAATACACACAGTGATGTCACAGTGCAGGGATAATACACACAGTGATGTCACAGTACAGGGGGGATAATACACACAGTGATGTCACAGTACAGGGATAATACACACAGTGATGTCACAGTACAGTGGGGATAATACACACAGTGATGTCACAGTACAGGGATAATACACAATGATGTCACAGTACAAGGATAATACACACAGTGATGTCACAGTACAGGGATAATACACACAGTAATGTCACAGTACAGGGATAATACAAACAGTGATGTCACAGTACAGGGATAATACACACAGTGATGTCACAGTACAGGGATAATACACAGTGATGTCACAGTACACAGATAATACACGCAGTGATGTCACAGTACAGGAGGGATAATACACAGTGATGTCACAGTACAGGGGGAAAAATACACACAGTGATGTCATAGTACAGGGATAATACACACAGTGATGTCACAGTACAGGAGGAATAATACACACAGTGATGTCATAGTACAGGGATAATACACACAGTGATGTCACAGTACAGGGGGAATAATACACAGTGATGTCACAGTACAGGGATACTACACACAGTGATGTCACAGTACAGGGGGCATAATACACACAGTGATGTCACAGTACAGGGATAATAAACACTGTGATGTCACAGTACAGGGATAATACACATAGTGATGTCACAGTACAGGGATAATACACACAGTGATGTCACAGTACAGGGGGGATAATACACACAGTGATGTCACAGTACAGGGGGGATAATACACACAGTGATGTCACAGTACAGGGGGGATAATACACAGTGATGTCACAGTACAGGGGGGATAATACACACAGTGATGTCACAGTACAGGGATAATACACAGTGATGTCACAGTACAGGTATAATACACAGTAATGTCACAGTACAGGGATAATACACAGTGATGTCACAGTACAGGGATAATACACACAGTGATGTCACAGTACAGGGATAATACACAGTGATGTCACAGTACAGGGGGGATAATACACACAGTGATGTCACAGTACAGGGATAATACACAGTAATGTCACAGTACAGGGATAATACACAGTGATGACACAGTTCAGGGATAATACACACTGTGATGTCACAGTACAGGGATAATACACAGTGATGTCACAGTACAGGGATACTACACACAGTGATGTCACAGTACAGGGGGGATAATACACAGTGATGTCACAGTACAGGGATACTACACACAGTGATGTCATAGTTCAGGGATACTACACACAGTGATGTCACAGTACACAGATAATACACACAGTGATGTCACAGTATAGGGGGAATAATACACAGTGATGTCACAGTGCAGGGATAATACACACAGTGATGTCACAGTACAGGGGGGATAATACACACAGTGATGTCACAATACAGGGATAATACACACAGTGATGTCACAGTACAGTGGGGATAATACACACAGTGATGTCACAGTACAGGGATAATACACAGTGATGTCACAGTACAAGGATAATACACACAGTGATGTCACAGTACAGGGATAATACACACAGTGATGTCACAGTACAGGGATAATACAAACAGTGATGTCACAGTACAGGGATAATACACACAGTGATGTCACAGTACAGGGATAATACACAGTGATGTCACAGTACACAGATAATACACGCAGTGATGTCACAGTACAGGGGGAAAAATACACACAGTGATGTCATAGTACAGGGATAATACACACAGTGATGTCACAGTACAGGGGGAATAATACACACAGTGATGTCATAGTACAGGGATAATACACACAGTGATGTCACAGTACAGGGATAATACACACAGTGATGTCACAGTACAGGGGGAATAATACACAGTGATGTCACAGTACAGGGATACTACACACAGTGATGTCACAGTACAGGGGGCATAATACACACAGTGATGTCACAGTACAGGGATAATAAACACTGTGATGTCACAGTACAGGGATAATACACAGTGATGTCACAGTACAGGGATAATACACACAGTGATGTCACAGTACAGGGATAATACACACAGTGATGTCACAGTACAGGGATAATACACAGTGATGTCACAGTACACAGATAATACACACAGTGATGTCACAGTACAGGGGGAATAATACAAAGTGATGTCACAGTAAGGGATAATACACAGTGATGTCACAGTACAGGGGGATAATACACAGTTATGTCATAGTACAGGGGGGGGATAATAAACACAGTGATGTCACAGTACAGGGGGGATAATACACAGTGATGTCACAGTACAGGGGGGGATAATACACACAGTGATGTCACAGTACAGGAATAATACACACAGTGATGTCACAGTACAGGGATAATACACAAAGTTATGTCACAGTACAGGGGGGATAATACACACAGTGATGTCACAGTACAGGGATAATACACACAGTGATGTCACAGTACAGGGATAATACACACAGTGATGTCACAGTACAGGGATAATACACACAGTGATGTCACAGTACAGTGATAATACACACAGTGATGTCACAGTACAGGGATAATACACAGTGATGTCACAGTACAGGGATAATACACACAGTGATGTCACAGTACAGGAATAATACACAGTGATGTCACAGTACAGGGATAATACACACAGTGATGTCACAGTACAGGGATAATACACACAGTGATGTCACAGTACAGGGGGATAATACACACAGTGATGTCACAGTACAGGGGGATAATACACACAGTGATGTCACAGTACAGGGGGGATAATACACACAGTAATGTCACAGTACAGAGATAATACACACAGTGATGTCACAGTACAGGGGGGATAATACACACAGTGATGTCACAGTACAGGGGGGATAATACACAGTGATGTCACAGTACAGGGGGATAATACACACAGTGATGTCACAGTACAGGGATAATACACAGTGATGTCACAGTACAGGGATAATACACAGTGATGTCACAGTACAGGGATAATACAGTGATGTCACAGTACAGGGATAATACACACAGTGATGTCACAGTACAGGGATAATACACACAGTGATGTCACAGTACAGGGGGGATAATACACACAGTGATGTCACAGTACAGGGGGGATAATAAACACAGTGATGTCACAGTACAGGGATAATACACACAGTGATGTCACAGTACAGGGGGGATAATACACACAGTGATGTCACAGTACAGGGGGGATAATACACAGTGATGTCACAGTACAGGGGGGATAATACACACAGTGATGTCACAGTACAGGGGGGATAATACACACAGTGATGTCACAGTACAGGGGGGATAATACACAGTGATGTCACAGTACAGGGGGATAATACACACAGTGATGTCACAGTACAGGGATAATACACAGTGATGTCACAGTACAGGGATAATACACAGTGATGTCACAGTACAGGGATAATACAGTGATGTCACAGTACAGGGATAATACACACAGTGATGTCACAGTACAGGGATAATACACACAGTGATGTCACAGTACAGGGGGGATAATACACAGTGATGTCACAGTACAGGGATAATACACACAGTGATGTCACAGTACAGGGATAATACACACAGTGATGTCACAGTACAGGGATAATACACACAGTGATGTCACAGTACAGGGATAATACACAGTGATGTCACAGTACAGGGATAATACACACAGTGATGTCACAGTACAGGGATAATACACAGTGATGTCACAGTACAGGGATAATACACACAGTGATGTCACAGTACAGGGATAATACACAGTGATATCACAGTACAGGGGGGATAATACACACAGTGATGTCACAGTACAGGGGGGATAATACACACAGTGATGTCACAGTACAGGGGGGATAATACACACAGTGATGTCACAGTACAGGGGGATAATACACACAGTGATGTCACAGTACAGGGATAATACACAGTGATGTCACAGTACAGGGATAATACACACAGTGATGTCACAGTACAGGGGGGATAATACACACAGTGATGTCACAGTACAGGGATAATACACAGTGATGTCACAGTACAGGGGGGATAATACACACAGTGATGTCACAGTACAGGGATAATACACACAGTGATGTCACAGTACAGGGGGGATAATACACACAGTGATGTCACAGTACAGGGATATCCTAGAGGACCGCGGAGCCTCAGTTATGAGTCTCAAAACACAGGAGCAGCCAGATATCCCTCCATGGACGGACCCAGCAGGGGGGGTCGCTCCTGTACAGACACCAACCCCCCCATATTCAGTCAGTATACAAGCCAATTAGGAGTACGCTGATGGGACCAGGTATCCACACACAGCTACCTCAGGGTGTTACAGGACACAGTGACGTGTTGCTAGGTAACTGTCAGACACAGATGTCATGTCTAGGAAGGACATCATGTTGTCATGGTAACTGGACGCTAATTATTCCTGGTGGCCATGTTAGGTAGACAAGGTCCTCCAGACCTTCCAGAACCGCAATGTCATCATCACACAGTGCAGGCCCTGATCCTCTCCTGTCACATCCTCTGACTTTCCCTCAGGCCGCCTTTCTCCTCATCATTGTCCTGGTGTTGTTCCCGATCCTTGTCCTGGTCTTGTTCCCGATCCTTGTCCTGGTCTTGTTCCCGATCCTTGTCCTGGTCTTGTTCCCGATCCTTGTCCTGGTCTTGTTCCAGATCCTTGTCCCTGGTGTTGTTCCCGATCCTTGTCCTGGTCTTGTTCCCGATCCTTGTCCTGGTCTTGTTCCCAATCCTTGTCCCATCTTGTTTCTGCTCCTTGTCCCTGGTGTTGTTCCCAATCCTTGACCCTGCTATTATTCCAGATCCTTGTCCCTGGTATTGTTCCAGATCCTTGTCCCTGGTATTATTCCAGATCCTTGTCCCTGGTATTGTTCCAGATCCTTGTCCCTGGTATTGTTCCAGATCCTTGTCCCTGGTATTGTTCCAGATCCTTGTCCCTGGTATTGTTCCAGATCCTTGTCCCTGGTATTGTTCCAGATCCTTGTCCCTGGTATTGTTCCAGATCCTTGTCCCTGGTGTTGTTCCCGATCCTTGTCCTGGTCTTGTTCCCGATCCTTGTCCTGGTCTTGTTCCCAATCCTTGTCCCATCTTGTTTCTGCTCCTTGTCCCTGGTGTTGTTCCCAATCCTTGTCCCTGGTATTATTCCAGATCCTTGTCCCTGGTATTGTTCCAGATCCTTGTCCCTGGTATTGTTCCAGATCCTTGTCCCTGGTATTGTTCAAGATCCTTGTTCCTGATCCTTGTCCCTGGTCTTGTTCCTGATCCATGTCCCTGGTGTTGTTTCCGATCCTTGTCCCTGTTCTTGCTCCTGATCCTTGTCCCTGGTCTTGTTCCAGATCCTTGTTCCTGGTCTTGTTCCTGATCCATGTCTCTGGTCTTGTTTCTGATCCTTGTCCTGCTCTTGTTCCTGATTCTTGTCCCTGGTATTGTTCCTGATCCATGACCCTGGTGTTGTTTCCGATCCTTGTCCCTGTTCTTGTTCCTGATTCTTGTCCCTGGTCTTGTTCCTGATCCATGTCCCTGGTGTTGTTCCAGATCCTTGTCCCTGTTCGTGTTCCTGATCCTTGTCCCTGGTATTGTTCCTGATCTTTGTCCCTGGTATTGTTCCAGATCCTTTTTCCTGGTCTTGTTCCCGATCCTTGTACCTTGTATTGTTCCAGATCCTTGTCCCAGGTCTTGTTCCAGATCCTTGTCCCTGCTCTTGTTCCAGATCCTTGTCCCTGGTCTTGCTCCAGATCCTTGTCCCTGGTCTTGTTCCCGATCTTTGTCCCTGGTATTGTTCCTGATTCTTGTCCCTGGTATTGTTCCAGATCCTTGTCCCTGGTCTTGTTCCTGATCCTTGTCCCTGGTCTTGTTCCTGATCCTTGTCCCTGGTCTTGTTCCTGATCCTTGTCCCTGGTCTTATTCCTGATCCTTGTCCCTGGTCTTATTCCTGATCCTTGTCCCTGGTCTTGTTCCTGATCCTTGTCCCTGGTCTTATTCCTGATCCTTGTCCCTGGTCTTATTCCTGATCCTTGTCCCTGGTCTTGTTCCTGATCCTTGTCCCTGGTCTTATTCCTGATCCTTGTCCCTGGTCTTGCTCCAGATCTTTGTCCCTGGTATTGTTCCTGATTCTTGTCCCTGGTATTGTTCCAGATCCTTGTCCCTGGTCTTGTTCCTGATCCTTGTCCCTGGTCTTGTTCCTGATCCTTGTCCCTGGTCTTGTTCCTGATCCTTGTCCCTGGTCTTATTCCTGATCCTTGTCCCTGGTCTTATTCCTGATCCATGTCCCTGGTCTTGTTCCTGATCCTTGTCCCTGGTCTTATTCCTGATCCTTGTCCCTGGTCTTATTCCTGATCCTTGTCCCTGGTCTTGTTCCTGATCCATGTCTCTGGTCTTATTCCTGATCCTTGTCCCTGGTCTTATTCCTGATCCTTGTCCCTGGTCTTATTCCTGATCCTTGTCCCTGGTCTTGTTCCTGATCCTTGTTCCTGGTCTTGTTCCTGATCCATGTCCCTGGTCTGGTTCCTGATCCTTGTAACTCGTCTTGTCCCTAATCCCTGTATGTGGTCTTGTTCCTGATCCTTGTTCCTGCCTGTCAATCACCCCCGCAGAGCACCCTGACTAGTCACACGGTCTGTGGGGACTGCTTTCCCTGACTTTTCTACCTCTCCTCTTTCCTCTCTTTTGCACCACACAGCCCCACCAATCACAATGAAGCTAGTTTGCCCCTATAAAAGGAGGTTAGATCCTGGTGGGAGGGTCTTTTTTATAGTTAGAGGAGAGAGAATGTTTGAGAGAGTGTTCCTAAGTCAGTGCTAGACCCCTTCAGGAGGAAGGAGGTCCTCTGAGGATCATCTTGTCTACGCCAGGTATACATTCTACAAGATACAGGGCTGTGTACCTTAGTTTGGTACTGACTCCAGCAGGACAAAGCTGCAGATTATGCCTATGTATTCTGCTGTAACACATGGCTATTCTAAAAGGTTTTGGGAAGTCTGCTTCACCCAGTGCAGGGACCTGTACTACCCTTGTACTACCCTCTTAGGACGGGTATCCCACACAGTAGGGCATAAGGCGGTCAGATATGTGAATACAAATTTCTTCTCCTCTCAACTACTCTATCCCAGCAACACAGTTACATTAGACAAGGCCCTCAGGCCGCTCCTCTACTCTCACTCCCACAGTTACTACTTCTTCTACCTCTCGCCTGCACCTGCAGTTACTGAAGCCTTATTGTTGAATTGCACTGAACAACTTAGGTAAATGGACGTTATTCTGGTTAAGCCACTGGACTCTGTCTATCATTCTGCACCTACACACCAGCTTACACTATGGTTATCCAAACCTGGGGGACCAGAGCCTGTCTGACTGGGGGTGGGCACCAATGCCACTCCAGGCTATCGTGACGAGAGACCCTACACCCACCTACCTGTCACAACACCATCAAATCACCCCGGCCAACGGCACCCCGACTGCTTCACCACAAATCCACACAGTTACACACATATTCCAGATTAAAGAACTAGTTACAGTGGATCAGTTTTGGGGGGAAGTGGTAATAGCTCATCTCTAATTCGGGGGGTCGAGGTCTGTGGATATATATACAGCATCATCTGTAGTTCTGGGGGTGGGGGAATATATATACATTATCATCTGTAGTTCTGGGGGTGGGGGAATATATATACATTATCATCTGTAGTTCAGGGGGGGGGATATATATACACAGTATCATCTGTAGTTCGGGGGGGGTATATATACACAGTATCATCTGTAGTTCGGGGGGGGATATATATACACAGTATCATCTGTAGTTTGGGGGGGATATATATACGCAGTATCATCTGTAGTTCGGGGGGGGGTATATACGCAGTATCATCTGTAGTTCTGGGGGTGGTGGAATATATATACATTATCATCTGTAGTTCGGGGGGATATTTATACACAGTATCATCTGTAGTTCGGGGCGGGGGATATATACACAGTATGATCTAAAGTTCGAAGGAGATATATACACAGAATCATCTGTAGTTCGGGGGGGGGGGATATATATACACAGTATCATCTGTAGTTCGGGGGGGATATATATACACAGTATCATCTGTAGTTCGGGGGGATATATATACACAGTATCATCTGTAGTTCGGGGTGGGGGGATATATACACAGTATCATCTGTAGTTCGGAGGGGATATATATACGCAGTATCATCTGTAGTTCGGGGGGGGGGGGATATATATACGCAGTATCATCTGTAGTTCGGGGGGGATATATATACGCAGTATCATCTGTAGTTCGGGGGGGTATATACACAGTATCATCTGTAGTTCGGGGGGGATATATATACACAGTATAATCTGTAGTTCGGGGGGGTATATACACAGTATCATTTGTAGTTCGGGGGGGGATATATACACAGTATCATCTGTAGTTCGGGGGGGGTATATACACAGTATCATCTGTAGTTCGGGGGGGATATATATACACAGTATCATCTGTAGTTCGGGGGGGATATATATACACAGTATCATCTGTAGTTCGGGGTGGGGGGATATATATATACGCAGTATCATCTGTAGTTCGGGGGGGATATATATACACAGTATCATCTGTAGTTCGGAGGGGATATATATACGCAGTATCATCTGTAGTTCGGGGGGGGATATATATACACAGTATCATCTGTAGTTCGGGGGGGATATATATACACAGTATCATCTGTAGTTCGGGGGGGATATATATACACAGTATCATCTGTAGTTTGGGGGGGGGTATATATATATACACAGTATCATCTAAAGTAAAGGGGGGGATATATATACACAGTATCATCTAAAGTAAAGGGGGGGATATATATACACAGTATCATCTGTAGTTTGGGGGGGATATATATACACAGTATCATCTGTAGTTCGGGGGGGGGGGGATATATACACTCACCGGCCACTTTATTAGGTACACCTGTCCAACTGCACGTTACCACTTAATTTCTAATCAGCCAATCACATGGCGGCAACTCAGTGCATTTAGGCATGTAGACATGGTCAAGACAATCTCCTGCAGTTCAAACCGAGCATCAGTATGGGGAAGAAAGGTGATTTGAGGCCTTTGAACGTGGCATGGTTGTTGGTGCCAGAAGGGCTGGTCTGAGTATTTCAGAAACTGCTGATCTACTGGGATTTTCACGCACAACCATCTCTAGGGTTTACAGAGAATGGTCCGAAAAAGAAAAACCATCCAGTGAGCGGCAGTTCTGTGGGCGGAAATGCCTTGTTGATGCCAGAGGTCAGAGGAGAATGGGCAGACTGGTTCCAGCTGATAGAAAGGCAACAGTGACTCAAATAGCCAACCGTTACAGCCAAGGTAGGCCGAAGAGCATCTCTGAACGCACAGTACACAGTATGGGCTACAGCAGCAGAAGACCACACCGGGGGCCACTCCGCTCAGCTAAGAACAGGAAACTGAGGCTACAATTTGTACAAGCTCATCGAAATTGGACAGTAGAAGATTGGAAAAACGTTGCCTGGTCTGATGAGTCTCGATTTCTGCTGCGACATTCGGATGGTAGGGTCAGAATTTGGCGTCAACAACATGAAAGCATGGATCCATCCTGCCTTGTATCAACGGTTCAGGCTGGTGGTGGTGGTGTCATGGTGTGGGGAATATTTTCTTGGCACTCTTTGGGCCCCTTGGTACCAATTGAGCATGGTTACAACGCCACAGCCTACCTGAGTATTGTTGCTGACCATGTCCATCCCTTTATGACCACAATGGACCCAACATCTGATGGCTACTTTCAGCAGGATAATGCGCCATGTCATAAAGCTAGAATCATCTCAGACTGGTTTCTTGAACATGACAATGAGGTCACTGTACTCCAATGGCCTCCACAGTCACCAGATCTCAATCCAATAGAGCATCTTTGGGATGTGGTGGAACGGGAGATTGGCATCATGGATGTGCAGCCGACAAATCTGCGGCAACTGTGTGATGTCATCATGTCAGTATGGACCAAAATCTCTGAGGAAGCTTCCAGCACCTTGTTGTATCTATGCCACCAAGAATTGGGGCAGTTCTGAAGGCAAAAGGGGGTCCAACCCGTTACTAGCATGGTGTACCTAATACAGTGGCCGCTGAGTGTATACACAGTATCATCTGTAGTTCGAGGGGGGGGGAAATATACACAGTATCATCTGTAGTTCGGGGGGAAGGATATATATACGCAGTATCATCTGTAGTTCGGGGTGGTATATACGCAGTATCATCTGTAGTTCGGGGGGGATATATATACGCAGTATCATCTGTAGTTCGGGGGGATATATATACACAGTATCATCTGTAGTTCGGGGGGGATATATATACGCAGTATCATCTGTACTTCGGGGGGGATATATATATATATATACACAGTATCATCTGTAGTTCGGGGGGGGGATATATATACGCAGTATCATCTGTAGTTCGTGGGGTCGGGGGATATATATACACAGTATCATCTGTAGTTCGGGGGGGGGGATATATATATATATACGCAGTATCATCTGTAGTTCGGGGGGGATATATATATACGCAGTATCATCTGTAGTTCGGGGGGGATATATATACGCAGTATCATCTGTACTTCGGGGGGGATATATATATACACAGTATCATCTGTAGTTCGGGGGGAAGGATATATATACACAGTATCATCTGTAGTTCGAGGGGGGGGGAAATATACACAGTATCATCTGTAGTTCGGGGGGAAGGATATATATATACAGTATCATCTGTAGTTCGGGGGGGATATATATACGCAGTATCATCTGTAGTTCGGGGTGGTATATACGCAGTATCATCTGTAGTTCGGGGGGGATATATATACGCAGTATCATCTGTAGTTCGGGGGGATATATATACACAGTATCATCTGTAGTTCGGGGGGATATATATACACAGTATCATCTGTAGTTCGGGGGGGATATATATACGCAGTATCATCTGTACTTCGGGGGGGATATATATATATATATACACAGTATCATCTGTAGTTCGGGGGGGGGATATATATACGCAGTATCATCTGTAGTTCGTGGGGTCGGGGGATATATATACACAGTATCATCTGTAGTTCGGGGGGGGATATATATATATATATACGCAGTATCATCTGTAGTTCGGGGGGGATATATATATATATACGCAGTATCATCTGTAGTTCGGGGGGGATATATATACACAGTATCATCTGTAGTTCGGGGGGAAGGATATATATACACAGTATCATCTGTAGTTCGGGGGGGATATATATATATACACAGTATCATCTGTAGTTCGGGGGGAGGGATATATATACACAGTATCATCTGTAGTTCGGGGGGGGGATATATATATATCATCTGTAGTTCGGGGGGGGGGATATATATACGCAGTATCATCTGTAGTTCGAGGGGGGGGATATATATACGCAGTATCATCTGTAGTTCGGGGGGGATATATATACGCAGTATCATCTGTAGTTCGGGGGGGATATATATATATATACACAGTATCATCTGTAGTTCGGGGGGGGATATATATACGCAGTATCATCTGTAGTTCGGGGGGGGATATATATATATACGCAGTATCATCTGTAGTTCGGGGGGGATATATATATATATATATACGCAGTATCATCTGTAGTTCGGGGGGGATATATATACGCAGTATCATCTGTACTTCGGGGGGGATATATATACGCAGTATCATCTGTAGTTCGGGGGGAAGGATATATATACACAGTATCATCTGTAGTTCGGGGGGAAGGATATATATACACAGTATCATCTGTAGTTCGGGGGGGATATATATACGCAGTATCATCTGTAGTTCGGGGGGGGGGATATATATATGCAGTATCATCTGTAGTTCGGGGGGGTATATACACAGTATCATCTGTAGTTTGGGGGGGATATATATACGCAGTATCATCTGTAGTTCGGGGGGGATATATATACACAGTATCATCTGTAGTTCGGGGGGAAGGATATATATACACAGTATCATCTGTAGTTCGGGGGGAAGGATATATATACACAGTATCATCTGTAGTTCGGGGGGGATATATATACACAGTATCATCTGTAGTTCGGGGGGGTATATACACAGTATCATCTGTAGTTTGGGAGGGATATATATACACAGTATCATCTGTAGTTCGGGGGGGGATATATATACACAGTATCATCTGTAGTTTGGGGGGATATATATACGCAGTATCATCTGTAGTTCGGGGGGGATATATATACGCAGTATCATCTGTAGTTTGGGGGGGGATATATATACACAGTATCATCTGTAGTTGGGGGGGGGATATATATACACAGTATCATCTGTAGTTTGGGGGGGATATATATACACAGTATCATCTGTAGTTCGGGGGGGGATATATATACGCAGTATCATCTGTAGTTTGGGGGGATATATATACGCAGTATCATCTGTAGTTCGGGGGGGATATATATACGCAGTATCATCTGTAGTTCGGGGGGGATATATATACGCAGTATCATCTGTAGTTAAGGTGGGGGGGATATATACACAGTATCATCTGTAGTTCGGGGGGGATATATATACGCAGTATCATCTGTACTTCGGGGGGGGATATATATATATATATACACAGTATCATCTGTAGTTCGGGGGGGGGGATATATATACGCAGTATCATCTGTAGTTCGTGGGGTCGGGGGATATATATACACAGTATCATCTGTAGTTCGGGGGGGGATATATATATATATATATACGCAGTATCATCTGTAGTTCGGGGGGGATATATATATACGCAGTATCATCTGTAGTTCGGGGGGGGGATATATATACGCAGTATCATCTGTAGTTCGGGGGGGGGATATATATACGCAGTATCATCTGTAGTTCGGGGGGGATATATATACGCAGTATCATCTGTACTTCGGGAAGGATATATATATACACAGTATCATCTGTAGTTCGGGGGGAAGGATATATATACACAGTATCATCTGTAGTTCGGGGGGATATATATACACAGTACCATCTGTAGTTCGGGGGGGATATATATATATATATATATACACAGTATCATCTGTAGTTCGGGGGGAAGGATATATATACACAGTATCATCTGTAGTTCGGGGGGGGGATATATATATATCATCTGTAGTTCGGGGGGGGGGATATATATACGCAGTATCATCTGTAGTTCGAGGGGGGGGATATATATACGCAGTAACATCTGTAGTTCGGGGGGATATATATACGCAGTATCATCTGTAGTTCGGGGGGGATATATATATATATATATACACAGTATCATCTGTAGTTCGGGGGGGGATATATATACGCAGTATCATCTGTAGTTCGGGGGGGGATATATATATATACGCAGTATCATCTGTAGTTCGGGGGGGGATATATATATATACGCAGTATCATCTGTAGTTCGGGGGGGATATATATACACAGTATCATCTGTAGTTCGGGGGGGATATATATACGCAGTATCATCTGTAGTTCGGGGGGGATATATATACACAGTATCATCTGTAGTTCGGGGGGGGGGGATATATATATGCAGTATCATCTGTAGTTCGGGGGGGGATATATATACACAGTATCATCTGTAGTTCGGGGGGGGGGGATATATATATGCAGTATCATCTGTAGTTCGGGGGGGGATATATATACACAGTATCATCTGTAGTTCGGGGGGGGATATATATACACAGTATCATCTGTAGTTCGGGGGGGGGGATATATATATGCAGTATCATCTGTAGTTCGGGGGGGGATATATATACACAGTATCATCTGTAGTTCGGGGGGGGGATATATATATGCAGTATCATCTGTAGTTCGGGGGGGGATATATATACACAGTATCATCTGTAGTTCGGGGGGGATATATATATATATACGCAGTATCATCTGTAGTTCGGGGGGGATATATATACACAGTATCATCTGTAGTTTGGGGGGGATATATATACGCAGTATCATCTGTAGTTCGGGGGGGATATATATACACAGTATCATCTGTAGTTCGGGGGGGTATATACACAGTATCATCTGTAGTTTGGGGGGGATATATATACACAGTATCATCTGTAGTTCGGGGGGGTATATACACAGTATCATCTGTAGTTCGGGGGGGATATATATATATACACAGTATCATCTGTAGTTCGGGGGGGGATACATATACACAGTATCATCTGTAGTTTGGGGGGATATATATACGCAGTATCATCTGTAGTTCGGGGGGGATATATATACGCAGTATCATCTGTAGTTTGGGGGGGGATATATATACACAGTATCATCTGTAGTTCGGGGGGGGATATATATACACAGTATCATCTGTAGTTTGGGGGGGATATATATACACAGTATCATCTGTAGTTCGGGGGGGGATATATATACACAGTATCATCTGTAGTTCGGGGGGGATATATATACGCAGTATCATCTGTAGTTTGGGGGGATATATATACGCAGTATCATCTGTAGTTCGGGGGGGATATATATACGCAGTATCATCTGTAGTTTGGGGGGGATATATATACGCAGTATCATCTGTAGTTCGGGGGGGATATATATACGCAGTATCATCTGTAGTTCGGGGGGGGATATATATACGCAGTATCATCTGTAGTTAAGGTGGGGGGGATATATACACAGTATCATCTGTAGTTCGGGGGGGATATATATACGCAGTATCATCTGTAGTTCGGGGGGGATATATATACACAGTATCATCTGTAGTTCGGGGGAGGGGATATATATACGCAGTATCATCTGTAGTTCGGGAGGGGGGGATATATATACGCAGTATCATCTGTAGTTCGGGAGGGGGGGGATATATATACACAGTATCATCTGTAGTTCGGGGGGGGGGATATATATACGCAGTATCATCTGTAGTTCGGGGGGGATATATATACACAGTATCATCTGTAGTTCGGGGGGGGTATATACACAGTATCATCTGTAGTTCGGGGGGGTATATATACAGTATCATCTGTAGTTCGGGGGGATATATATACGCAGTATCATCTGTAGTTCGTGGGGGATATATATACGCAGTATCATCTGTAGTTCGGGGGGGATATATATATACGCAGTATCTTCTGTAGTTCGGGGGGGGATATATATATATACACAGTATCATCTGTAGTTCGGGGGGGATATATATATATACACAGTATCATCTGTAGTTCGGGGGGGTATATATATACGCAGTATCATCTGTAGTTCGGGGGGGTATATACACAGTATCATCTGTAGTTCGGGGGGGATATATATACGCAGTATCATCTGTAGTTCGGGGGGGATATATATACGCAGTATCATCTGTAGTTCGGGGGGGGGGGATATATATACGCAGTATCATCTGTAGTTCGGGGGGGGGATATATATACGCAGTATCATCTGTAGTTCGGGGGGGATATATATACACAGTATCATCTGTAGTTCGGGGGGGTATATACACAGTATCATCTGTAGTTCGGGGGGGGGATATATATACGCAGTATCATCTGTAGTTCGGGGGGGGGGATATATATACACAGTATCATCTGTAGTTCGGGGGGGATATATATATATATACACAGTATCATCTGTAGTTCGGGGGGGATATATATACACAGTATCATCTGTAGTTCGGGGGGGGGGGTATATACGCAGTATCATCTGTAGTTCGGGGGGGGGGATATATATACGCAGTATCATCTGTAGTTCGGGGGGGGGGGATATATATACACAGTATCATCTGTAGTTCGGGGGGGGATATATATATATACACAGTATCATCTGTAGTTCGGGGGGGATATATATACACAGTATCATCTGTAGTTCGGGGGGATATATATACAGTATCATCTGTAGTTCGGGGGGATATATATACGCAGTATCATCTGTAGTTCGGGGGGATATATATACACAGTATCATCTGTAGTTCGGGGGGGATATATATACACAGTATCATCTGTAGTTCGGGGGGGATATATATACAGTATCATCTGTAGTTCGGGGGGATATATATACGCAGTATCATCTGTAGTTCGGGGGGATATATATACACAGTATCATCTGTAGTTCGGGGGGGATATATATACGCAGTATCATCTGTAGTTCGGGGGGGATATATATATATACACAGTATCATCAGTAGTTCGGGGGGGATATATATACGCAGTATCATCTGTAGTTCGGGGGGGATATATATACGCAGTATCATCTGTAGTTCGGGGGGGATATATATACACAGTATCATCTGTAGTTCGGGGGGGATATATATATATATACACAGTATCATCAGTAGTTCGGGGGGGGGGGATATATATATATACGCAGTATCATCTGTAGTTCGGGGGGGGGGGGGGGAATATTTCAGGCCTCTCATTTCGGCTGAGCAGATTTCCGGCGCGGACCCCCGCAGTCTCGGGCTCTAATTAAATTAACATTGTAAATGAATCTGGTGATTGCACTTCATAGAACACCGAGGCTGCGGAATAAATCAGACATCACAGGGCGCGGAGGAGATGAGAGGGTCTCCTGGGACTGGTGGTGGGATTTGGTATCATTATGGAGATCAATACCAGAATGGCGCTATCATTCAGTTACTATACGGTAATAATAGGTGGTTACAGTATGGCAGTATTACATGGTCACAGTAGGGCGGTATTACATGGTCACAGTATGGCGGTATTACATGGTCACAGTATGGCGGTATTACATGCTCACAGTATGGCGGTATTAAATGCTTACAATATGGCAGTATTACATGGTCACAGTATGGCGGTATTACATGGTCAGAGTAGGGCGGTATTACATGCTCACAGTATGGCGGTATTACATGGTCACAGTATGGCGGTATTACATGCTCACAGTATGGCGGTATTACATGCTCACAATATGGCAGTATTACATGGTCACAGTAGGGTGGTATTACATGGTCACAGTAGGGCGGTATTACATGCTTACAGTAGGGCGGTATTACATGGTCACAGTAGGGCAGTATTACATGGTCACAGTAGGGCGGTATTACATGGTCACAGTAGGGCGGTATTACATGCTCACAGTATGGCGGTATTACATGCTCACAGTATGGCGGTATTACATGCTCACAGTATGGCAGTATTACATGCTCACAGTATGGCAGTATTACATGCTCACAGTAGGGTGGTATTACATGCTCACAGTAGGGTGGTATTACATGCTCACAGTATAGCGGCATTACATGATCACAGTAGGGCGGTATTACATGCTCACAGTAGGGCGGTATTACATGGTCACAGTACGGCGGTATTACATGGTCACAGTATGGCGGTATTACATGCTCACAGTATGGCGGTATTAAATGCTTACAATATGGCAGTATTACATGGTCACAGTATGGCGGTATTACATGGTCAGAGTAGGGCGGTATTACATGCTCACAGTATGGCGGTATTACATGCTCACAATATGGCAGTATTACATGGTCACAGTAGGGTGGTATTACATGGTCACAGTAGGGCGGTATTACATGCTTACAGTAGGGCGGTATTACATGGTCACAGTAGGGCGGTATTACATGGTCACAGTAGGGCGGTATTACATGCTCACAGTATGGCGGTATTACATGCTCACAGTATGGCGGTATTACATGCTCACAGTATGGCAGTATTACATGCTCACAGTATGGCAGTATTACATGCTCACAGTAGGGTGGTATTACATGCTCACAGTAGGGTGGTATTACATGCTCACAGTATAGCGGCATTACATGATCACAGTAGGGCGGTATTACATGCTCACAGTAGGGTGGTATTACATGCTCACAGTATAGCGGCATTACATGATCACAGTAGGGCAGTATTACATGGTCACAGTAATGGCAGTGTTATTATACATAGATTGAGGTTCTATATGAACACAGGTCCAGATCCCACAGAGCTGACTTGGTTTTGGCTCTTAGGCCCCATTCACACTACGGAATCAGTGCCGAGATTCTGTGCGGTCACATCCGGCGTGGACTTGGTGCTGAATCCTGCCTTCAATGTCTTTGAACAGCAGAGATTGAAGGCCGGATTCGGCGCCAGCGGGGGGTTCCACATAGAATCTCGGCACCGATTCCGTAGTGTGAACGGGGCCTTTGGATCATCATCTTACAGGGCATTGCAGCAGATTGATGAGGCCGGACCCCCCATCCTTCTTCCTCTCTCCATCCTGTCGGCTGCTTTTTATTCAGTCGTAATTTCTAACAAAGGAGAAATGGTCCTGACATTTACTGCGCCGCCAGACCGAGCGCTGCAGTGTACGTGTTACTACATCAAACCCGAGTGTTCTCACCCAGACGTGTGACACCGACACACTGTAACAAATCCCAAAGTAATCCTCCATCTCCAGGACAGATTACAGCAAAGGGTAGAGATGTGCTGTAATACTCTGTGCTGCTGGGGGCCCTGCTCCTCCATATACCAGGCTGTGACCTACAGCAAGATAAACACCCTCCTCTGCTGTAATACTCTGTGCTGCTGGGGCTCTGCTCCTCCTTATCACAGTCTGTGACGCACCCTCCTCTGCTGTAATACTCTGTGCTGCTGGGGCTCTGCTCCTCCATACACCAGTCTGTGACGCACCCTCCTCTGCTGTAATACTCTGTGCTGCTGGGGCTCTGCTCCTCCATACACCAGTCTGTGACGCACCCTCCTCTGCTGTAATACTCTGTGCTGCTGGGGCTCTGCTCCTCCATACACCAGTCTGTGACGCACCCTCCTCTGCTGTAATACTCTGTGCTGCTGGGGCTCTGCTCCTCCATACACCAGTCTGTGACGCACCCTCCTCTGCTGTAATACTCTGTGCTGCTGGGGCTCTGCTCCTCCATATCACAGTCTGTGACGCACCCTCCTCTGCTGTAATACTCTGTGCTGCTGGGGCTCTGCTCCTCCATATCACAGTCTGTGACGCACCCTCCTCTGCTGTAATACTCTGTGCTGCTGGGGCTCTGCTCCTCCATATCACAGTCTGTGACGCACCCTCCTCTGCTGTAATACTCTGTGCTGCTGGGGGCCTTGTTGTAGTTGTAGTTTTTCTGCAATTGGAAAGTTATATGTTAGGGAGCACCACGCTAAATATACAGTCCTCTTACAGACTCTTCAGTTGTTTTTAATCTACAACTCCCACCATGTCCTGCCAGCGATGCATGCTTGGAGTTGGAGTTTTGCAGCAATTGGAGAGTCACATGGTCTCCAAACACCCCACAAAACACTGACCCCCCCCCCCCCCCCCCCCCCCCTTAGTACACTCACCGTCTCCTGGCCCTGGAGCTGCTCCGGCCTCTAATCAGGTCTGGGCAGAAAGGTGCAGGGAGAGCAGATCAGGCTGAGGAGGAGACACTGGCCGGCCAGGTAGGGAGCTGAATATGGGGGGTATACACGGATTGGATATGGGGGGCAGACTGACTGGATATGGGGGGGCACACTGACTGGATATGGGGGGTATACACTGACTGGATATGGGGGGTATACACTGACTGGTTATGGGGGGTATATACTGACTGGATATGGGGGGGGGGGCACACTGACTGGATATGGGGGGTATACACTGACTGGTTATGGGGGGTATATACTGACTGGATATGGAGGAGGGTATACACTGACTGGATATGGGGGGTATACACTGACTGAATATGGGGGGTGTATACACTGACTGGATATGGGGGGTGTATACACTGACTGGATATGGGGGGTGTACACTGACTGGATATGGGGGGTATACACTGACTGGATATGGAGGGGGGGTATACACACTGACTGGATATGGGTGGGTATACACTGACTGGATATGGGGGATATACACTGACTGGATATGGAGGGGGGTATACACTAACTGGATATGGAGGGGGGTATACACTGACTGGATATGGAGGGGGGTATACACTTACTGGATATGGAGGGGGGTATACACTGACTGGATATGGAGGGGGGTGTACACTGACTGGATATGGGGGGCACACTGACTGGATATGGGGGGTATACACTGACTGGATATGGAGGGGGGTATACACTGACTGGATATGGGGGGTATACACTGACTGGATATGGAGGGGGTATACACTGACTGGATATGGAGGGGGGTATATACTGACTGGATATGGGGGGGGTATACACTGACTGGATATGGAGGGGGTATACACTGACTGGATATGGAGGGGGGGTATACACTGACTGGATATAAAGGGGGGTATACACTGACTGGATATGGGGGGGACACACTGACTGGATATGGGGGGTATACACTGACTGGATATGGGGGGTATACACTGACTGGATATGGAGGGGGGTATACACTGACTGGATATGAAGGGGGTATATACTGACTAGTTATGGAGGAGGGGTATACACTGACTGGATATGGAGGGGGGTATATACTGACTGGATATGGAGGGGGGTATACACTGACTGGATATGGGGGGGGGGGGAAAACTGACTGGATATGGAGGGGGGTATACACTGACTGGATATGGGGGGGTATACACTGACTGGATATGGGGGGTGTACACTGACTGGATATGGGGGGGGTATACACTGACTGGATATGGAGGGGGGGGTATACACTGACTGGATATGGGGGGGTATACACTGACTGGATATGGGGGGTATACACTGACTGGATATGGAGGGGGTATACACTGACTGGATATGGAGGGGGGTATACACTAACTGGATATGGAAGGGGGTATACACTGACTGGATATGGAGGGGGGAATATACTGACTGGATATGGGGGGGGGTATACACTGACTGGATATGGAGGGGGGTATACACTGACTGGATATAGAGGGGGGTATACACTGACTGGATATGGAGGGGGCACCCTGACTGGATATGGAGGGGGGTATACACTGACTGGATATGGAGGGGGTATACACTGACTGGATATGGGGGGGCACACTGACTGGATATGGGGGGTATACACTGACTGGATAGGGGGGTATACACTGACTGGATATGGAGGGGGGTATACACTGACTGGATATGGAGGGGGGTATATACTGACTAGTTATGGAGGAGGGGTATACACTGACTGGATATGGAGGGGGGTATACACTGACTGGATATGGAGGGGGGTATACACTGACTGGATATGGGGGATATACACTGACTGGATATGGGGGGGTATACACTGACTGGATATGGAAGGGGGTATACACTGACTGGATATGGAGGGGGGGTATACACTGACTGAATATGGGGGGGCACACTGACTGGATATGGGGGGTATACACTGACTGGATATGGAGGGGGGTATACACTGACTGGATATGGAGGGGGGTATACACTGACTGGATATGGAGGGGGTATACACTGACTGGATAGGGGGGGTATACACTGACTGGATATGGGGGGCATACACTGACTGGATATGGAGGGGGGGTAATACACTGACTGGATATGGAGGGGGGGTATACACTGACTGGATATGGGGGGTATACACTGACTGGATATGGGGGGGTATACACTGACTGGATATGGAGGGGGGTATACACTGACTGGATATGGAGGGGGGTATACACTGACTGGATATGGAGGGGGGTATACACTGACTGGATATGGAGGGGGGTATACACTGACTGGATATGGGGGGGTATACACTGACTGGATATGGAGGGGGGTATATACTGACTGGATATGGGGGGGCACACTGACTGGATATGGGGGGTGTACACTGACTGGATATGGGGGTGTACACTGACTGGATATGGAGGGGGGTATATACTGACTGGATATGGAGGAGGGGTATACACTGACTGGATATGGAGGGGGGTATACACTGACTGGATATGGAGGGGGGTATACACTGACTGGATATGGAGGAGGGGTATACACTGACTGGATATGGAGGGGGGTATACACTGACTGGATATGGGGGGTATACACTGACTGGATATGGGGGGGTATACACTGACTGGATATGGGGGGTGTACACTGACTGGATATGGGGGGGGGTATACACTGACTGGATATGGGGGGTATACACTGACTGGATATGGGGGTATACACTGACTGGATATGGGGGGTATACACTGACTGGATATGGGGGGTATACACTGACTGGATATGGGGGGGTATACACTGACTGGATATGGAGGGGAGTATACACTGACTGGTTATGGAGGGGGGGTATACACTGACTGGATATGGGGGGTATATACTGACTGGTTATGGAGGGGGGGTATACACTGACTGGATATGGAGGGGGGTATACACTGACTGGATATGGAGGGGGGTATACACTGACTGGATATGGAGGGGGTATACACTGACTGGATATGGAGGGGGGTATACACTGACTGGATATGGAGGGGGGGGTATACACTGGACTGGCATATTGGAGGGGGGGTATTACACTGACTGGATATGGGGGGCATACACTGACTGGATATGGAGGGGGGTATACACTGACTGGATATGGGGGGCATACACTGACTGGATATGGAGGGGGGTATACACTGACTGGATATAGAGGGGGGTATACACTGACTGGATATGGGGGGGGCACCCTGACTGGATATGGGGGGGCACCCTGACTGGATATGGGGGGGGTATACACTGACTGGATATGGGGGGGTATATACTGACTGGATATGGGGGGTATACACTGACTGGATATGGGGGGGGTATACACTGACTGGATATGGGGGGTATACACTGACTGGATATGGGGGTGTACACTGACTGGATATGGAGGGGGGTATATACTGACTAGTTATGGAGGAGGGGTATACACTGACTGGATATGGAGGGGGGTATATACTGACTGGATATGGAGGGGGGTATACACTGACTGGATATGGGGGGTATACACAGACTGGTTATGGGGGGTATACACTGACTGGATATGGAGGGGGGTATACACTGACTGGTTATGGAGGAGGGGTATACACTGACTGGATATGGGGGGTATACACTGACTGGATATGGGGGGGCACACTGACTGGATATGGGGGGGCACCCTGACTGGATATGGGGGGGGGGTATACACTGACTGGATATAAGGGGGTATACACTGACTGGATATGGAGGGGGGTATATACTGACTGGTTATGGAGGGGGGGTATACACTGACTGGATATGGAGGGGGGTATACACTGAGGGGGGTATACACTGACTGGATATGGGGGGTATACACTGACTGGATATGGGGGGTATATACTGACTGGTTATGGAGGGGGGGTATACACTGACTGGATATGGGGGGGGTATACACTGTAGGGGGGTAATACACTGACTGGATATGGGGGGTATACACTGACTGGATATGGGGGGTATATACTGACTGGTTATGGAGGGGGGGTATACACTGACTGGATATGGGGGGTATATACTGACTGGTTATGGAGGGGGGGGTATACACTGACTGGATATGGGGGGTATACACTGACTGGATATGGGGGGGCACACTGACTGGATATGGGGGGGCACCCTGACTGGATATGGGGGGGGGGTATACACTGACTGGATATGGAGGGGGGTATACACTGACTGGATATGGGGGGTGTACACTGACTGGATATGGGGGGGGTATACACTGACTGGATATGGAGGGGGGTATACACTGACTGGATATGGGGGGTATACACTGACTGGATATGGGGGGCACACTGACTGGATATGGAGGGGGGGTATACACTGACTGGATATGGGGGGGCACACTGACTGGATATGGAGGGGGGTATACACTGACTGGATATGGGGGGTATACACTGACTGGATATGGGGGGTATATACTGACTGGATATGGGGGGCACACTGACTGGTTATGGGGGGTATATACTGACTGGATATGGAGGGGGTATACACTGACTGGATATGGGGGGTATACACTGACTGGATATGGGGGGTGTATACTGACTGGATATGGAGGGTATACACTGACTGGATATGGGGGGTATATACTGACTGGATATGGAGGGTATACACTGACTGGATATGGGGGTATATACTGACTGGATATGGGTGGCACACTGACTGGATATGGGGGGTATACACTGACCGGATATGGGGGGTATACACTGACTGGTTATGGAGGGGGGTATACACTGACTGGATATGGAGGGGGGTATACACTGACTGGATATGGAGGGGGTATACACTGACTGGATATGGGGGGGTATACACTGACTGGATATGGAGGGGGGGGTATACACTAACTGGATATGGAGGGGGGTATACACTGACTGGATATGGAGGGGGGGGGGTATACAGTGACTGGATATGGGGGGGGGTATACACTGACTGGATATGGAGGGGGGTATACACTGACTGGATATGGAGGGGGGGTATACACTGACTGGATATGGAGGGGGGTATACACTGACTGGATATGGAGGGGGGTATACACTGACTGGATATGGAGTGGGGTATACACTGACTGGATATAGAGGGGGGTATACACTGACTGGATATGGAGGGGGTATACACTGACTGGATATGGAGGGGGGTATACACTGACTGGATATGGGGGGGTATACACTGACTGGATATGGGGGGTGTACACTGACTGGATATGGAGGGGGGTATACACTGACTGGATATGGGGGGTGTACACTGACTGGATATGGGGGGTGTACACTGACTGGATATGGAGGGGGGTATACACTGACTGGATATGGAGGGGGGTATACACTGACTGGATATGGAGGGGCACACTGACTGGATATGGAGGGGGGTATACACTGACTGGATATGGGGGGGTATATACTGACTGGATATGGGGGGTATACACTGACTGGATATGGGGGGGTATACACTGACTGGATATGGGGGGTGTACACTGACTGGATATGGAGGGGGGTATACACTGACTGGATATGGGGGGTGTACACTGACTGGATATGGAGGGGGGTATACACTGACTGGATATGGAGGGGGGTATACACTGACTGGATATGGAGGGGCACACTGACTGGATATGGAGGGGGGTATACACTGACTGGATATGGGGGGGTATATACTGACTGGATATGGGCCTGCAGCCGGTGCGTGCGGACAATCCATGGCCGCTTGTGCTGATGTGAAGCTGATGGCAGCGCTCTGTGTGTCCAGGCTGGTGGGGACACTTCCTGTCTGAGCTCCGCCCCCCTGTGGTCAATCCTCCTTCAGCGCTCTGTGTGTCCAAGCAGAGGGTGAGGGGACTTCCTGTGTGAGCTCCACCCCCTTCTGTTCATCCCTCCTGCAGCGCTCTGTGTGTCCAGACAGAGGGTGAGGGCACTTCCTGTGTGAGCTCCGCCCTCTTCTGGTCATCCCTCCTGCAGCGCTCTCTTCCAAGCAGAGGGTGAGGTGGTTGTGGCTCATCCTCTATAGGTTGTACTAGTGCAGTGTCCCAGAACAGCCCTTCTTATGCTCATATTTTTATTGTAACTAGTTCTGTTCTGGAAAGCTATGGTGCACTGCAAACTGCGTGTATTGTGTTACCCTTCTCAGTATTCAGGTCTGCTATTTCATTCATTTATTGCATGTGTATTCAGGTATCAGTGCCTAAAGGTATTATGTCGCCTCCTAGTGTTCAAGGATGGTACTCCTCATGTATATTCCTCTGTATATGCCTAATGGTGTGATGATGCAATGGCTGGATGTCACGTGACTGTGCCCTGCTTCCATGGTAACACCAATGGTCATCGAGCTTTTGGCTGGGGTTACCATGTGACTTCCTGTGCTACCTCAGTCTAGTCCCTACCATCAAGGGAATAGGTTGTGTGTCTGTCCACTCTCCCTGCTAAGAGAGAGGCCTGCGTGTGCTCTGCTGCTCCAGTCCACTGGCTGTGTTCCTGTCTCAAGTCTCAAGATTCTCATCTGGGTGTCGATTCTTCAGTCATTCTTCAGTTCCTCTCATCATCATCTTCTCAAATCATCAACAGCAAGTATTTCATTCAAGTCTCATTCCACCCAGCATCTCAGCTTCAGTATCACTACTACTCCCATCATCCAGCACGCTAATCTCACAGCCTATTGCAGCATCACCCATTACTCTGCTTTATCCAAGCCTGCCTTATACCCGGTTGCATCCGGAGAGACTGTTGCTACTAGTTACCACCGTTATAATAAATATACAACTACCGTTGTTTCTGAACCTTGGCATTGGTGTGATCATTGGTGCCCTAACTAAGGACAACGAAGAATCGCATGCCCAGTATTCCCGCATGGTCAGGAGCCCGGTTTCCAGCTGTATCACCCTTGTGCCTACACCATGACCACATTATCCTACAGCTGCCCCGGTCCCTGCCTGTTAGCACCATCTATACTGCGGAGTGGCCCCTAGGGGCCAGGGCATCGCACTAGGAACAGTACTCAGTGTCATGAGGTGGATGCGCCATATTGTGATGATCCTGTCGCCGCCCCATAGTTCCTGTCGCCGCCCCATAGTTCCTGTCGCCGCCCCGTGGTTCCTGTCGCCGCCCCCCCCCCCCCCCCCCCCCCCCCCCCCCCCCCCCCCCCCCGTGGTTCCTGTCGCCGTATCGTGGTTCATGTCGCCGCCCCGTGGTGACAGCGTTCTGCAGCAGTAGATGGAGGTGACAGCATTCTGCAGCAGTAGATGGAGGTGACAGCGTTCTGCAGCAGTAGGTGGAGGTGACAGCGTTCTGCAGCAGTAGATGGAGGTGACAGCATTCTGCAGCAGTAGATGGAGGTGACAGCGTTCTGCAGCAGTAGATGGAGGTGACAGCATTCTGCAGCAGTAGATGGAGGTGACAGCGTTCTGCAGCAGTAGGTGGAGGTGACAGCGCTCTGCAGCAGTAGGTGGAGGTGACAGCGTTCTGCAGCAGTAGGTGGAGGTGACAGCGCTCTGCAGCAGTATGTGGAGGTGACAGCGTTCTGCAGCAGTAGATGGAGGTGACAGCGTTCTGCAGCAGTAGGTGGAGGTGACAGCGTTCTGCAGCAGTAGGTGGAGGTGACAGCGTTCTGCAGCAGTAGGTGGAGGTGACAGCGTTCTGCAGCAGTAGGTGGAGGTGACAGCGCTCTGCAGCAGTAGGTGGAGGTGACAGCGTTCTGCAGCAGTAGGTGGAGGTGACAGCGTTCTGCAGCAGTAGGTGGAGGTGACAGCGCTCTGCAGCAGTACGTGGAGGTGACAGCGTTCTGCAGCAGTAGATGGAGGTGACAGCGTTCTGCAGCAGTAGGTGGAGGTGACAGCGTTCTGCAGCAGTAGGTGGAGGTGACAGCATTCTGCAGCAGTAGGTGGAGGTGACAGCGCTCTGCAGCAGTAGGTGGAGGTGACAGCGTTCTGCAGCAGTACGTGGAGGTGACAGCGCTCTGCAGCAGTAGGTGGAGGTGACAGCGTTCTGCAGCAGTAGGTGGAGGTGACAGCATTCTGCAGCAGTAGGTGGAGGTGACAGCGCTCTGCAGCAGTAGGTGGAGGTGACAGCGTTCTGCAGCAGTACGTGGAGGTGACAGTGTTCTGCAGCAGTAGATGGAGGTGACAGCGTTCTGCAGCAGTAGGTGGAGGTGACAGCGTTCTGCAGCAGTAGATGGAGGTGACAGCGTTCTGCAGCAGTAGGTGGAGGTGACAGCGTTCTGCAGCAGTAGATGGAGGTGACAGCGTTCTGCAGCAGTAGATGGAGGTGACAGCGTTCTGCAGCAGTAGATGGAGGTGACAGCGTTCTGCAGCAGTAGATGGAGGTGACAGCGCTCTGCAGCAGTACGTGGAGGTGACAGCGTTCTGCAGCAGTAGGTGGAGGTGACAGCATTCTGCAGCAGTAGGTGGAGGTGACAGCGCTCTGCAGCAGTAGGTGGAGGTGACAGCGTTCTGCAGCAGTAGATGGAGGTGACAGCGTTCTGCAGCAGTAGGTGGAGGTGACAGCGCTCTGCAGCAGTAGATGGAGGTGACAGCGTTCTGCAGCAGTAGGTGGAGGTGACAGCGTTCTGCAGCAGTAGGTGGAGGTGACAGCATTCTGCAGCAGTAGGTGGAGGTGACAGCGTTCTGCAGCAGTAGATGGAGGTGACAGCGTTCTGCAGCAGTAGGTGGAGGTGACAGCGCTCTGCAGCAGTAGATGGAGGTGACAGCGCTCTGCAGCAGTAGATGGAGGTGAGCGCACTCTGCAGCAGTTGATGGTGGTGATATGTCTGTAATGTCGCCTTTTAGCGGCTGATTGTACATTAGTCGCTGACTATGTCGCACTATAATGGATGAGCTTCGTAGATTAAGCAGATTTGCTCTGCGGCTGTACTGCACGGTTCTCTGGCTTCAGGCTAAAAGCAAACATTTTCTGCTCAGAGAGTCCATCAGAGCCCGGCCCGCCGGCCCATCCATTACCGGCCGCTCCCGGCCCGCCGGCCCATCCATTACCGGCACTCCCGGCCCGCCGGCCCATCCATTACCGGCCGCTCCCGGCCCGCCGGCCCATCCATTACCGGCACTCCCGGCCCGCCGGCCCATCCATTACCGGCCGCTCCTGCTCCAGTATATGCGGTTTTCCATTCACAGCTTTGATGAATGTAGTTATTTTGCGGCAGCTGATGCTGGAATATAAAAATAAGCAATCTGAGGCGGCGACGGGGATCGATGGGTCTCCATGAGAAGTGTCAGAGATATTGACCATGGGCCGAGGAAATATGAGCCGGGAATACACCGTACAAATGGACCTCAGCACCCCCCCCCCCCCCCCCATACACACGCACACACAAGATGGAAGTGTCAGAACGCTGCTTAACTGGTGATTTATCTGCAGCTCCACTACAGCCACAAGATCTCCCCAAAGTCACAGAGTCATCCGAGAAAGCTGCAAACAATTACCCTGACACAAAGTAACACAGCTGCAGCTCCGCCTAAGTCACTGAGCGAAGTGAGAAAAGCTGGTACTGAATCTGATTAGAGAGTAATGTGCTGGTACTTGATGTGGTGTCCCACCACTGGTGTATTTGTCTCTCCTGTGCACCTGTCAAAAAAGCCTTTTTCTCTCAGTTTAAAATGGTGATGAGGTATTCTAAAGTTTCACCACTAGGTGTCAATGTTTTATATTTGTATGTATTTCACAGATGAAGGCAGTCATGGGTTAATGGTTTACTTATACCATGTGTTTATTGCTGACCAATAGGAGGTACTCTTCTCTTCTAACCTCTCTCTTTCCTTCTTGCTCCTGCACACACACATCCCCACCACTCACAGGCAGGCATACAGAGGCCTCTGTAGGAGGAGTTTTTACTGGTGGAGGAAGTGCAGGTTAGTCCTTACTAGATTCTCAGAGAGGAAGGACACAAAAAGCAAGTGTTCCTGCAGAAGTTAAGGCAGGGCCTGGCTGATGCCAGGACCCCTGTCAGGGACAACGAGTTCAGTTGAGTCTAGTCACCTAAGTGTATAGATGCAGCAAGAGACAACCAGTTCTTTTACTACTACTACTTTATCTATTATGCAGTGCACCAAAGGAAGAGGTAATCAAGGAACACACTGACCCACAACAGGAACACGTCGGAACAGAGCAGGGCAGTTTCCTGACAACAGAGGAACTAGCCCCCATAGGACAAAGCTACCGTAAGGAAGGTCTACGTATCCTACCACGCAGTGCAGGTAACTGGGACACCTAGCTACACCCAGATAACCATGGCTGGGGCTTGTACTACCCTACTGGGATGATACCAGGGGGCAGAAGGTGATCAGACAAGGTCTATACACAAATTCAAGAAACACTTCACTATTAAAGATATTGCCAGGTTCCGACAGAGTACATAGCTACACTGGGTTGGGGCTCCTCTGGCAAACTCCTCTACTCTTAAAGCACCACTACAACTACTTCTCTTATTTCTCTCAAGCCCCTCCTCCAGCACAAAGGTCAAGCACTCCAGTGTGTAAAGATTTATCTATTTGTGAAAATGTGTACTGTTACATTGAAAAGCCTGACAGTAAAACTGTTATATTTATATACCACCGGGACTCTGTCACTTTCTACATGCACCGGCACCTATACACACAGCACCCCACACCTTAGGCTGCTGGTGCGTACGAAGTATGACAGAGTCCCAGTGTCGTAAAAATAGAACAGCTTTACTGTCAAGTTTTTCAGTAGTACAATATACTTTGGAAGAATAGATAAATCTTCGATACAGACTTTTAGTGCTGGAACTTGTTGTGCCTGGAGAAGTAGAGTAGAAGAGAGGTAGTTGTAGTGCTGCTTGAACAGTTGAGTGGAGGAGAAGAGTTTGTCGCAGGAGTCCCAACCCGGTGTAGCCATGTACTCTGCCGTAACTTCGAGAAATACTTTGTAGTGAGTAGTTTACTTGTAGTTGTGTTTAGACTATGACCACCTTGTGCCCTACAATAATGAGCTACCTGTCATGTCAGGGTACTACAAACCCCAGCCGTGGTTATCAGGGCTTAGCTAAGTGTCTGGGGGTGTTAGGATCCGTAGACCTTCTTTACGGTAGCTTTGTCCTATCCAGGCTAGTTCCTCTTGTGTTCAGGATACTGCCTTGCTCTTTTTAGACATGTGCTCGGCATGGGTTAGGGTGTTCCTGGACTCCTCTCCCTTTAAAGTGCTTAGCACTGCATACTGACCGTAGTAATAGCAAAGGAAGAACCGGTTGTCTCTAGCTGTATCTACACACTTTGGGTGTCTAGACTATACTCCTACTCACTTCCTCCCACACGGGGCCAACTAAATGTGAACTTCCCTGTGAGTGGTAGGGATGAGCCTGTGTATAAGAAAGGAAAAAAGAGACTGGTTAGAAGAAGACTGCACCTCCTATTGGTCAATAACAACACATGGTGCACAGAAAACATTAACCCATGACCTTCCTCAGCTGTGCAATACAAATAAATACAAAAGTCTGACATCTAGTGGTGAAACTTTAAGAATACCTCATTCACCACTTAACCTGAAGGAAGGAACTTTTTGAGAGGTGTAAAAAGAGAGACAAAAACCACCTGTGGGACACCACAATGCTGCTATACATTACTAGTGATGCCCCTATAGAGTACTAGTGATGCCCCCATACGGTCACCGCCCTGTCTGTCTCCTAGCGTTCACCCTGTCCGTGTATGCACTAGGTCCTACATGTTTTTCAGTTTCAGAAAATAAAGCCATGAAGATTATTCCGGTGAGTGCACTCCATTATTCCTTCTATCTATGCTGATGCCCCCATACAGTACTATCGATGCCCCCTCACATAGCCAGTGATGCCCCCACACACACACACCCCCAGCAGTATCTAAGCTGCACATGGCGGTGATACATCTTGCTCCCTCCATGGCTGCCGCCGTCTCCTCGCACTTTCTGGAGACGTTTTTTCAGCCGGTGATTTCAATCTACTTAACACGGGAGACTTTTAATTGCTCCATTGTTCCCCGAGAAGAAATGAATTATTTGTAGGTTCTCACAAACTTTTAATGGATCAGCGCGGCAAAGAGTGAAATCTTCAGGATATTCTATTAACATAATAAAGCAGCGGCGGCGGCAGCGCTGGCAGCTGGGACCCGGCCCTCCTCTCTATCTCCCCGGTAATTTGCATGACATTACGCCACTGATGGAGAGCCGCTAACGTCAGACGCCTCGACGCACCTTCCTGCCACTTGTTTCAAGTTTTAATTGGAGCCGTTTTGTAGGAGAGAAGATAACAACAAGCTAACGCGTTTCAGGCTATTTACATATTATGTCTGAGTGCCGGGAGGGAGCGCTGATAACTGTTCATTCCGCTCTTTAATTAACTGGATGGGATCTCTGAGAATGAGCGGAAGCTTCGACACGTTCCATAGAAGCTTCGAGGTCACCGAAACCCATTGTGTCCCCAGCAGATAGGAAGGACATTGAGGACAGGACCATTGTCATAGTCACTGAGGAATCGGCAGAGGCGGCACAGAGTTCCTTGGTGCCCATGCAGGAGCTAACAACCCCACCACCACAACCCAACACCACCACAACCCACCACCCAACACCACCACAACCCACCACCCAACACCGCCACAACCCACCACCCAACAACGCCACAATGCACCCCAAACACCGCCAAAAGCACCCCACTTTTCCTTCAGCCATGAATACAGATAAATAGGGGAGACAGGGACACCAAGTGGTGATGGTGCAGAATGGCACCCATCATCCCAGAGTGTGACACCTGAGCGGCACACGGGTACCGGGACACTACACTACCATGTAGCCTTCATATTATATTGTCATGTATTGTATACAATACCACCGTACAGTATTTCCCCTCCGTGAATGGCCGGTACTGTGTGGGGGCCCGGGGCAGTTATGTATTGTGTCCCCCTTTACTCCTTCCCCGAGTAGGAGTAACAGCACTAGTAAAGGGTTTTGTCTTCGGGTCTGATATAAAGACGTCGCCATCTCTGTCTGATGTAACGTGACGCAACCCTGGCACTGCCAGCCCCACAATTCTCTGATCCGTAATCCATAGAGCGAAGCTTCACAGCTGAACTCAGTGATTACTGCAGAAAACAGCGAGGATTGTTATTGGATTACACAATATGGCTTCATTTACAAATGTCTGGAGGACGGGGAGACACGCCAGCACTGATACATATACAGAGAACGGGTACTGCTACTGAGAGACAGAGGGATGGGGAGACACACCAGCACTGATATACAGAGAGCGGGTACTACTACTGAGAGACAGAGGGATGGGGAGACACGCCAGCACTGATACATATACAGAGAGCGGGTACTGCTACTGAGAGACAGAGGGATGGGGAGACACGCCAGCACTGATACATATACAGAGAGCGGGTACTACTACTGAGAGACAGAGGGATGGGGAGACACGCCAGCACTGATATACAGAGAGCGGGTACTACTACTGAGAGACAGAGGGATGGGGAGACACGCCAGCACTGATATACAGAGAGCGGGTACTACTACTGAGAGACAGAGGGATGGGGAGACACGCCAGCACAGATATACAGAGAAGGGGTACTGCTACTGAGAGACAGAGGGATGGGGAGACACGCCAGCACTGATATACAGAGAGCGGGTACTGCTACTGAGAGACAGAGGGATGGGGAGACACACCAGCACTGATACATATACAGAGAAGGGGTACTACTACTGAGAGACAGAGGGATGGGGAGACACGCCAGCACTGATACATATACAGAGAAGGGGTACTACTACTGAGAGACAGGGGGATGGGGAGACACGCCAGCACTGATATATATACAGAGAGCGGGTACTGCTACTGAGAGACAGAGGGATGGGGAGACACGCCAGCACTGATATACAGAGAGCGGGTACTACTACTGAGAGACAGAGGGATGGGGAGACACGCCAGCACTGATATATATACAGAGAGCGGGTACTACTACTGAGAGACAGAGGGATGGGGAGACACGCCAGCACTGATACATATACAGAGAGCGGGTACTGCTACTGAGAGACAGGGGGATGGGGAGACACGCCAGCACTGATATACAGAGAGAGGGTACTACTACTGAGAGACAGAGGGATGGGGAGACACGCCAGCACTGATATACAGAGAGCGGGTACTACTACTGAGAGACAGAGGGATGGGGAGACACGCCAGCACTGATATACAGAGAGCGGGTACTGCTACTGAGAGACAGGGGGATGGGGAGACACGCCAGCACTGATACATATACAGAGAGCGGGTACTACTACTGAGAGACAGAGGAATGGGGAGACACGCCAGCACTGATACATATACAGAGAGCGGGTACTGCTACTGAGAGACAGAGGGATGGGGAGACACGCCAGCACTGATAAACAGAGAGCGGGTACTACTACTGAGAGACACGGGGATGGGGAGACACGCCAGCACTGATATACAGAGAGCGGGTACTACTACTGAGAGACAGAGGGATGGGGAGACACGCCAGCACTGATACATATACAGAGAATGGGTACTGCTACTGAGAGACAGAGGGATGGGGAGACACGCCAGCACTGATATACAGAGAGCGGGTACTGCTACTGAGAGACAGAGGGATGGGGAGACACGCCAGCACTGATATACAGAGAGCGGGTACTGCTACTGAGAGACAGAGGGATGGGGAGACACGCCAGCACTGATATACAGAGAGCGGGTACTACTACTGAGAGACAGAGGGATGGGGAGACACGCCAGCACTGATATACAGAGAGCGGGTACTACTACTGAGAGACAGAGGGATGGGGAGACACGCCAGCACTGATACATATACAGAGAACGGGTACTGCTACTGAGAGACAGAGGGATGGGGAGACACGCCAGCACTGATATACAGAGAGCGGGTACTACTACTGAGAGACAGAGGGATGGGGAGACACGCCAGCACTGATATACAGAGAGCGGGTACTACTACTGAGAGACAGAGGGATGGGGAGACAAGCCAGCACTGATACATATACAGAGAGCGGGTACTGCTACTGAGAGACAGAGGGATGGGGAGACACGCCAGCACTGATATACAGAGAGCGGGTACTGCTACTGAGAGACAGAGGGATGGGGAGACACGCCAGCACTGATACATATACAGAGAGCGGGTACTACTACTGAGAGACAGAGGGATGGGGAGACACGCCAGCACTGATACATATACAGAGAACGGGTACTACTACTGAGAGACAGAGGGATGGGGAGACACGCCAGCACTGAAATACAGAGAGCGGGTACTACTACTGAGAGACAGAGGGATGGGGAGACACGCCAGCACTGATACATATACAGAGAGCGGGTACTACTACTGAGAGACAGAGGGATGGGGAGACACGCCAGCACTGATACATATACAGAGAGCGGGTACTACTACTGAGAGACAGAGGGATGGGGAGACACGCCAGCACTGATACATATACAGAGAACGGGTACTACTACTGAGAGACAGAGGGATGGGGAGACACGCCACCACTGATATACAGAGAGCGGGTACTGCTACTGAGAGACAGAGGGATGGGGAGACACGCCAGCACTGATACATATACAGAGAGCGGGTACTACTACTGAGAGACAGAGGGACGGGGAGACACGCCAGCACTGATATACAGAGAGCGGGTACTGCTACTGAGAGACAGAGGGATGGGGAGACACGCCAGCACAGATATACAGAGAAGGGGTACTACTACTGAGAGACAGGGGGATGGGGAGACACGCCAGCACTGATACATATACAGAGAGCGGGTACTACTACTGAGAGACAGAGGGATGGGGAGACACGCCAGCACTGATATACAGAGAGCGGGTACTGCTACTGAGAGACAGAGGGATGGGGAGACACGCCAGCACTGATACATATACAGAGAGCGGGTACTACTACTGAGAGACAGAGGGATGGGGAGACACGCCAGCACTGATATACAGAGAGCGGGTACTGCTACTGAGAGACAGAGGGATGGGGAGACACGCCAGCACTGATACATATACAGAGAGCGGGTACTACTACTGAGAGACAGGGGGATGGGGAGACACGCCAGCACTGATATACAGAGAGCGGGTACTACTACTGAGAGACAGAGGGATGGGGAGACACGCCAGCACTGATATACAGAGAGCGGGTACTACTACTGAGAGACAGGGGGATGGGGAGACACACCACCACTGATATACAGAGAGCGGGTACTACTACTGAGAGACAGAGGGATGGGGAGACACGCCAGCACTGATACATATACAGAGAACGGGTACTACTACTGAGAGACAGAGGGATGGGGAGACACGCCAGCACTGATATACAGAGAGCGGGTACTACTACTGAGAGACAGAGGGATGGGGAGACACGCCAGCACTGATACATATACAGAGAGCGGGTACTACTACTGAGAGACAGAGGGATGGGGAGACACGCCAGCACTGATACATATACAGAGAGCGGGTACTGCTACTGAGAGACAGAGGGATGGGGAGACACGCCAGCACTGATACATATACAGAGAGCGGGTACTACTACTGAGAGACAGAGGGATGGGGAGACACGCCAGCACTGATACATATACAGAGAGCGGGTACTACTACTGAGAGACAGGGGGATGGGGAAACACGCCAGCACTGATATACAGAGAGCGGGTACTACTACTGAGAGACAGAGGGATGGGGAGACACGCCAGCACTGATATACAGAGAAGGGGTACTACTACTGAGAGACAGAGGGACGGGGAGACACGCCAGCACTGATATACAGAGAGCGGGTACTACTACTGAGAGACAGAGGGATGGGGAGACACGCCAGCACTGATATACAGAGAGCGGGTACTACTACTGAGAGACAGAGGGATGGGGAGACACGCCAGCACTGATATATATACAGAGAGCGGGTACTACTACTGAGAGACAGAGGGATGGGGAGACACGCCAGCACTGATATACAGAGAGCGGGTACTGCTACTGAGAGACAGGGGGATGGGGAGACACGCCACCACTGATATACAGAGAACGGGTACTACTACTGAGAGACAGAGGGATGGGGAGACACGCCAGCACTGATACATATACAGAGAGCGGGTACTACTACTGAGAGACAGGGGGATGGGGAGACACGCCAGCACTGATATACAGAGAGCGGGTACTACTACTGAGAGACAGAGGGATGGGGAGACACGCCAGCACTGATATACAGAGAGCGGGTACTACTACTGAGAGACAGAGGGATGGGGAGACACGCCAGCACTGATATACAGAGAGCGGGTACTACTACTGAGAGACAGGGGGATGGGGAGACACGCCACCACTGATATACAGAGAGCGGGTACTACTACTGAGAGACAGAGGGATGGGGAGACACGCCAGCACTGATATACAGAGAGCGGGTACTACTACTGAGAGACAGAGGGATGGGGAGACACACCAGCACTGATACATATACAGAGAGCGGGTACTACTACTGAGAGACAGAGGGATGGGGAGACACGCCAGCACTGATATACAGGGAACGGGTACTACTACTGAGAGACAGAGGGATGGGGAGACACGCCAGCACTGATACATATACAGAGAGCGGGTACTACTACTGAGAGACAGAGGGATGGGGAGACACGCCAGCACTGATACATATACAGAGAACGGGTACTGCTACTGAGAGACAGGGGGATGGGGAGACACGCCAGCACTGATATACAGAGAGCGGGTACTGCTACTGAGAGACAGAGGGATGGGGAGACACGCCAGCACTGATATACAGAGAGCGGGTACTGCTACTGAGAGACAGAGGGATGGGGAGACACGCCAGCACTGATACATATACAGAGAGCGGGTACTACTACTGAGAGACAGAGGGATGGGGAGACACGCCAGCACTGATACATATACAGAGAGCGGGTACTGCTACTGAGAGACAGAGGGATGGGGAGACACGCCAGCACTGATATACAGAGAGCGGGTACTACTACTGAGAGACACGGGGATGGGGAGACACGCCAGCACTGATATACAGAGAGCGGGTACTACTACTGAGAGACAGAGGGATGGGGAGACACGCCAGCACTGATACATATACAGAGAACGGGTACTGCTACTGAGAGACAGAGGGATGGGGAGACACGCCAGCACTGATAAACAGAGAGCGGGTACTACTACTGAGAGACACGGGGATGGGGAGACACGCCAGCACTGATATACAGAGAGCGGGTACTACTACTGAGAGACAGAGGGATGGGGAGACACGCCAGCACTGATATACAGAGAACGGGTACTACTACTGAGAGACAGAGGGATGGGGAGACACGCCAGCACTGATACATATACAGAGAGCGGGTACTGCTACTGAGAGACAGAGGGATGGGGAGACACGCCAGCACTGATATACAGAGAGCGGGTACTGCTACTGAGAGACAGAGGGATGGGGAGACACGCCAGCACTGATATACAGAGAGCGGGTACTACTACTGAGAGACAGAGGGATTTGGAGACACGCCAGCACTGATACATATACAGAGAGCGGGTACTACTACTGAGAGACAGAGGGATGGGGAGACACGCCAGCACTGATATACAGAGAGCGGGTACTACTACTGAGAGACAGAGGGATGGGGAGACACGCCAGCACTGATACATATACAGAGAGCGGGTACTACTACTGAGAGACAGAGGGATGGGGAGACACGCCAGCACTGATACATATACAGAGAGCGGGTACTACTACTGAGAGACAGAGGGATGGGGAGACACGCCAGCACTGATATACAGAGAGCGGGTACTACTACTGAGAGACAGAGGGATGGGGAGACACGCCAGCACTGATACATATACAGAGAACGGGTACTGCTACTGAGAGACAGAGGGATGGGGAGACACGCCAGCACTGATACATATACAGAGAACGGGTACTACTACTGAGAGACAGAGGGATGGGGAGACACGCCAGCACTGATATACAGAGAGCGGGTACTACTACTGAGAGACAGAGGGATGGGGAGACACGCCAGCACTGATATACAGAGAGCGGGTACTGCTACTGAGAGACAGAGGGATGGGGAGACACGCCAGCACTGATATACAGAGAGCGGGTACTGCTACTGAGAGACAGAGGGATGGGGAGACACGCCAGCACAGATATACAGAGAACGGGTACTGCTACTGAGAGACAGAGGGATGGGGAGACACGCCAGCACTGATGCATATACAGAGAGCGGGTACTGCTACTGAGAGACAGAGGGATGGGGAGACACACCAGCACTGATACATATACAGAGAGCGGGTACTGCTACTGAGAGACAGAGGGATGGGGAGACACACCAGCACTGATACATATACAGAGAGCGGGTACTGCTACTGAGAGACAGAGTGATGGGGAGACACGCCAGCACTGATATACAGAGAACGGGTACTGCTACTGAGAGACAGAGGGATGGGGAGACACGCCAGCACTGATATATATACAGAGAGCGGGTACTACTACTGAGAGACAGAGGGATGGGGAGACACGCCAGCACTGATACATATACAGAGAACGGGTACTGCTACTGAGAGACAGAGGGATGGGGAGACACGCCAGCACTGATATATATACAGAGAGCGGGTACTACTACTGAGAGACAGAGGGATGGGGAGACACGCCAGCACTGATACATATACAGAGAACGGGTACTGCTACTGAGAGACAGAGGGATGGGGAGACACGCCAGCACTGATATACAGAGAGCGGGTACTGCTACTGAGAGACAGAGGGATGGGGAGACACGCCAGCACTGATATACAGAGAGCGGGTACTACTACTGAGAGACAGAGGGATGGGGAGACACGCCAGCACTGATACATATACAGAGAGCGGGTACTACTACTGAGAGACAGAGGGATGGGGAGACACGCCAGCACTGATATACAGAGAGCGGGTACTACTACTGAGAGACAGAGGGATGGGGAGACACGCCAGCACAGATATACAGAGAGCGGGTACTGCTACTGAGAGACAGAGGGATGGGGAGACACGCCAGCACAGATATACAGAGAGCGGGTACTACTACTGAGAGACAGGGGGATGGGGAGACACGCCAGCACTGATATACAGAGAGCGGGTACTACTACTGAGAGATAGAGGGATGGGGAGACACGCCAGCACTGATACATATACAGAGAGCGGGTACTACTACTGAGAGACAGGGGGATGGGGAGACACGCCAGCACTGATATACAGAGAGCGGGTACTACTACTGAGAGACAGAGGGATGGGGAGACACGCCAGCACTGATATACAGAGAGCGGGTACTACTACTGAGAGACAGAGGGATGGGGAGACACGCCAGCACTGATACATATACAGAGAACGGGTACTGCTACTGAGAGACAGAGGGATGGGGAGACACGCCAGCACTGATACATATACAGAGAGCGGGTACTACTACTGAGAGACAGAGGGATGGGGAGACACGCCAGCACTGATATACAGAGAGCGGGTACTACTACTGAGAGACAGAGGGATGGGGAGACACGCCAGCACTGATATACAGAGAGCGGGTACTGCTACTGAGAGACAGAGGGATGGGGAGACACGCCAGCACTGATATACAGAGAGCGGGTACTGCTACTGAGAGACAGAGGGATGGGGAGACACGCCAGCACAGATATACAGAGAACGGGTACTGCTACTGAGAGACAGAGGGATGGGGAGACACGCCAGCACTGATGCATATACAGAGAGCGGGTACTGCTACTGAGAGACAGAGGGATGGGGAGACACACCAGCACTGATACATATACAGAGAGCGGGTACTGCTACTGAGAGACAGAGGGATGGGGAGACACACCAGCACTGATACATATACAGAGAGCGGGTACTGCTACTGAGAGACAGAGTGATGGGGAGACACGCCAGCACTGATACATATACAGAGAACGGGTACTACTACTGAGAGACAGAGGGATGGGGAGACACGCCAGCACTGATACATATACAGAGAACGGGTACTGCTACTGAGAGACAGAGGGATGGGGAGACACGCCAGCACTGATATATATACAGAGAGCGGGTACTACTACTGAGAGACAGAGGGATGGGGAGACACGCCAGCACTGATATATATACAGAGAGCGGGTACTGCTACTGAGAGACAGAGGGATGGGGAGACACGCCAGCACTGATATATATACAGAGAGCGGGTACTACTACTGAGAGACAGAGGGATGGGGAGACACGCCAGCACTGATACATATACAGAGAACGGGTACTGCTACTGAGAGACAGAGGGATGGGGAGACACGCCAGCACTGATATACAGAGAGCGGGTACTGCTACTGAGAGACAGAGGGATGGGGAGACACGCCAGCACTGATATACAGAGAGCGGGTACTACTACTGAGAGACAGAGGGATGGGGAGACACGCCAGCACTGATACATATACAGAGAGCGGGTACTACTACTGAGAGACAGAGGGATGGGGAGACACGCCAGCACTGATATACAGAGAGCGGGTACTACTACTGAGAGACAGAGGGATGGGGAGACACGCCAGCACAGATATACAGAGAGCGGGTACTGCTACTGAGAGACAGAGGGATGGGGAGACACGCCAGCACAGATATACAGAGAGCGGGTACTACTACTGAGAGACAGAGGGATGGGGAGACACGCCAGCACTGATACATATACAGAGAGCGGGTACTACTACTGAGAGACAGAGGGATGGGGAGACACGCCAGCACTGATACATATACAGAGAGCGGGTACTACTACTGAGAGACAGAGGGATGGGGAGACACGCCAGCACTGATACATATACAGAGAGCGGGTACTACTACTGAGAGACAGAGGGATGGGAAGACACGCCAGCACTGATATACAGAGAACGGGTACTACTACTGAGAGACAGAGGGATGGGGAGACACGCCAGCACTGATACATATACAGAGAGCGGGTACTACTACTGAGAGACAGAGTGATGGGGAGACACGCCAGCACTGATACATATACAGAGAGCGGGTACTACTACTGAGAGACAGAGGGATGGGGAGACACGCCAGCACTGATGCATATACAGAGAGCGGGTACTGCTACTGAGAGACAGAGGGATGGGGAGACACGCCAGCACTGATATACAGAGAGCGGGTACTACTACTGAGAGACAGAGGGATGGGGAGACACGCCAGCACTGATACATATACAGAGAGCGGGTACTACTACTGAGAGACAGAGGGATGGGGAGACACGCCAGCACAGATATACAGAGAGCGGGTACTGCTACTGAGAGACAGAGGGATGGGGAGACACGCCAGCACTGATATACAGAGAGCGGGTACTACTACTGAGAGACAGAGGGATGGGGAGACACGCCAGCACTGATATATATACAGAGAGCGGGTACTACTACTGAGAGACAGGGGGATGGGGAGACACGCCAGCACTGATATACAGAGAACGGGTACTGCTACTGAGAGACAGGGGGCAGAGTGGCTGGCACTGATATAGGGGGCACTGTGGCTGGGTGGAAATGATATTAAGGCACGGTAACTGGCACTGATATGGGGGCATTGTGACTGGCACTGATATGGGGGCATTGTGACTGGCACTGATATGGGGGCATTGTGACTGGCACTGATGAGGGCAGAGCTGTCCCTTTATGGGCCTGCGGCTGTTAGGCTTAGATACTTGCGGTACAGCTTCTCCAGTTAGCAGGATCAGCGGCTTCTTCCTCATCTATAACCCTGGACACATGTGTCTTATTTACCAGGAGTTCCCGCCCGGTGACAGCGCCATCCGCCCCCCCCCCCCCCCATCATTGCGGCTTCCCGACACCATTTACCAAATTGCCTTTTAATTGTTAATACTAAGAGTTGTGATTTAGTCTTTTCTGGTCTCCGGTCGGCTGGTTACGGTGTTATTACCGGCTCCGTCCTAATTATCTACACATGTTACATTACCCAGAGGCCATTGTGCTTATCAGGTTCATGAGCAGGAGGAGAAGAAGAAGCTGATGGGAAATCTATTAGTCCTGAGTCACCAAGAGAGAAGACAGCAGGAAGCCTGCCAGTCCAAGCTTCATCCTCCTCCTACTCCCCCACATCCTCATCTTCCTCCTCTTCCTCCTCCTACCACATCCTCATCTTCCTCATCTCATTCCTCCTCTTCCTCCTCCATTATGTCTTCTATATTTTGCTCTTTCTTCCTTTCCTACTTTAATTTTTCTCTTCTCATTTGTCTCTTTATTCTTATTCTTCCTAGTCTTCTTCTTCCCCCTCTTCTTCGTTATGTTCATTGGCATCTTTCTCTTCTTCCTTTTTTCTCCTCCTCTTATTTATAATCATCTTAATCTTTCTTCTTTTTCATATTCATGCTTTCTTTTCCATCTTTCTCTCTTTATTTTCCTCCTCTGCTTCTTCATCCTCTTCACCTTCCTCCACTTCTTTATGTTTGCTTCCATCTCTTCCTCCTCTTTTTCTTTTCTGTCCTTTTCATCTGCCTCTTCTTCTCCTTTCTCATTAGCATTGTTCTTTTTTATCATCTTCCTTCTCTTCTTTCTTTCAGTTTTCCTCTTCTTCCTCCTCTTTTTTCCCTAGTCCTTCATCTTTTTTGGTCTTCCTCTTCTTCACGTTTATTGGCATCTTCCCCTTCTTCTTCCTTATTTATCTTAATCTTATTCATATTCTTTTCTTCCTCTTCTTAGTTGCTTCATATCCCTGTCATATTCCTTCTATTCTTCATCCTCCCTTTTCTTCTTTTTTTACCTATCTTTTCGTCATGTTCATCACTGTTTTACTCCTTTTTCTTTCTCACGTTATTTCTTTTTAATCTCATTTTATCTTTTTTTCCTATTTGTAATTATTGTCTTCATCCTCTCCCCCTTCTTATTTTGTTACTCTTCTTCATAGACTTCTTCATCTTTCTCTTTCTCTACTTGTGTTCCTCTTCTTCATAGTCATCTTCTTCCTTTTCATCTTCCCCTCTTATGTTTACCACCACCTCTTCTTCTTTCTCTTCTCAGTCCTTTTCATCTTCCTCCTCTTCATCTTCATGTTTTTATTCCCCTTCTTCATCGTCACATACACAAGCCAAAATAATAACTTACCCTCTGAGATGATATGGACTCGGTAGAACATCCTCCCCCCGGGGCCACATCACAAGTGGCGGTCGGTGGCTGTACGCTCTGACATCTCATACAGACATCTTCTACTCGGCTCATTTTCGTTGTTTTTAGAACATGTCACTGACTAGTAACACACACCTAAAGAAATATATGCTCTTATACTAAGCCATGTGTCTCCATGGTAACAGACTACAAACAAACCCTGCGTAGTCAGAGGCAAAATTTGTCACTTTATCTCTTTTTCATGACCACTAACCCATGTGCCACATGACTACAGAGAGTTTGTAGTCTGTAACCATGGAAACACCTAATTCTGCGCAGGAGCTGTAGACACAAAACAGTAGATATAAAATATGTAAGATTTCTTGTAAAGTTGTCTCCTTCTTATTCCTCTTAAAGGTGAAAGTTTCTGTAAGGAATTATTGGCGTGTACTTGCCCACCTCTGCGTCGTCGCCCCCTCCTCCTCCCGACCCGCCAGTTCTCAGCGCGGTTACACGAATGCTGATTTTCTCCGTTTCGCCTTGAGCAATCTCAGTTGCAAACCAATCTGCAGCTTCAGAAAAACTTCAATTGTTTCATTTCTCGCTGTGAAAATTATGAAATAATCCAAGTTTCTGCGGCTTCTGAAGAAGTTTGGAGATGAGTGTTGCAGGCGGAAAGCGTCCGTAGAAATGACGGCTGCGGGGGGTGGGGGAGGGGGCTGTGACTGACGCGCTCATCATCACAGCCCCGTAAACATGACATCCACCTGTGACAGATGAGGAAGACGTTCTCCGCCATGGTCCCCGCTTGCCCCATGAGAGATGGCTTGTCCATTCTACTTAAAGGGAACATTCATCTTCAGCACCAGTCAAGACAAGAAGACAATTGGCGAGGTGTCAGTCGGCGCTCGCCCTCCCCCTCCTGACACCGGCTCCTTATTGTATACCAAGACGAGGATTTTCATGTACTGAGATCTCTCAGGTGTAACGGAGGACTATTTCTCCTCTCCAGAAGCCGACAAGGAGTCAGCGATACAGTGAACGATGGATGAAAAAGAGGCGAGATAAAGGAGACCTGTCAGCCATGTGACGTCTCGGGAACAAAGACTTCTACGCGTCTACCAGGCGGCACGGGACTCTATAAAAGCCGGGAAGTCAATCACATCGGGGGCAGATTAAAGGGGTTGTTCATCAAAAAAAATCAACTGCTGTCAGAAAGTGCCAGAGATTTGTAAATTACTTCTTTTAAAAAATCTCCAGTCTTCCAGTACTTCTTAGCTGCTGTATGTCCTGCAGGAAGCGGTGTATTCTCTCCAGTCTGACACGGTGCTCTCTGCTGCCACCTCTGTCCATGTCAGGAACTGTCTAGAGCAGCAGCAAATCCCCATAGAATCCTCTCCTGACATAGACAGAGGTGGCAGCAGAGAGCACTTGTCAGATTGGAGAGAATACGCCACTTCCTGCAGGGCATACAGCAGCTGATAAGTACTGGGAGACTGGTGAGAATACGACACTTTCTGCAGGACATCCAGCAGCTGATAAGTACCGGATGATTGGAGAGAATCCCCTACTGAGCCGATAGATATCAGATTGTTGCAGACTATACGGGTTGTATCCGCGCTGACGCTTACACACGGCCGCCGCCTGATATCATTGAGGGTAAATAAGATCTGATTGTAGTCATGTAAATGGTATTAATGTAAGGAGCGGCGGCGAGCGATAAAACGCATTAGAAGGCGGCAGATAATAGGAGCCATAAAACACGATCACTTCTACGTGTGGTTTATTATCCCGCCGAGCGTCACAGCTTCATTCAATTTACAGGAGGATGAGACGTATTACACTCCGCACTTGTAGGATTCCCCTCCGGCGAGCAGCACTAAATCTCCATCAATGGCCGAGAAGTGTCCGCTCAGGACTGCCGCCATGTACGGGGTCTCCTGGGGTAGATACAGGGCTATACGCTCAGCACCGCTGCCGTGTACGGGGTCTCCTGGGGGTAGATACAGGGCTATACGCTCAGCACCGCCGCCGTGTCCGGTGTCTCCTGGGGGTAGATACAGGGCTATACGCTCAGCACCGCTGCCATGTACAGGGTCTCCTGGGGTAGATACAGGGCTATACGCTCAGCACCGCCACCGTGTACGGGGTCTCCTGGGGTAGATACAGGGCTATACGCTCAGCACCACCGCCATGTACAGGGTCTCCTGGGGTAGATACAGGGCTATACGCTCAGCACCGCCACCGTGTATGGGGTCTCCTGGGGTAGATACAGGGCTATACGCTCAGCACCACCGCCATGTACAGGGTCTCCTGGGGTAGATACAGGGCTATACGCTCAGCACTGCTGCCGTGTATGGGGTCTCCTGGGGGTAGATACAGGGCTATACGCTCAGCACCGCTGCCGTGTATGGGGTCTCCTGGGGGTAGATACAGGGCTATACGCTCAGCACCGCCGCCATGTACGGGGTCTCCTGGGGTAGATACAGGGCTATACGCTCAGCACCACTGCCGTGTATGGGGTCTCCTGGGGGTAGATACAGGGCTATACGCTCAGCACTGCTGCCGTGTATGGGGTCTCCTGGGGGTACGGGGGTAGATACAGGGCTATACGCTCAGCACCACTGCCGTGTATGGGGTCTCCTGGGGATAGATACAGGGCTATACGCTCAGCACCACTGCCGTGTATGGGGTCTCCTGGGGGTAGATACAGGGCTATACGCTCAGCACCGCCACCGTGTACGGGGTCTCCTGGGGGTAGATACAGGCCTATACGCTCAGCACCGCTGCCGTGTACGGGGTCTCCTGGGGGTAGATACAGGGCTATACACTCAGCACCGCCACCGTGTACGGGGTCTCCTGGGGGTAGATACAGGGCTATACGCTCAGCACCACTGCTGTGTACGGGGTCTCCTGGGGGTAGATACAGGGCTATACGCTCAGCACCACTGCCATGTATGGGGTCTCCTGGGGATACGGGGGGGTGGGGGCTAGATACTGCCGGGGTGTATGGGGGCCATATGCGGTATGTCAGGGTAGCTATGCGGTGTTGTGGCAGCTCTGTGGGTGTAGGGTCACTTGGGCACTTGTCACGGTGGTCAGCGCTGTTGGCGCCCACCCCCGGATAAGATGCACTGCGCTCGGAGCTCGGATATCCCAGGTGTAACCTGGTGTGTAGGTGCTGGTGCTGAATGACAGACCAGAGTCCGATAGGGATGGGATAACTTCTGACTGCAGGTGCTGGCAAGCGGTAGTTGTATAGACTTTGTAGGTAAGAGTAGAGCGGAGTAGCGGAGCATCTTTAGGGCCCTGTCCAATGTAGCAGTGTACACTGCCGGTATAGCGTAGTTGAGAGGAAAAAAAGATACTCGTACTCACATATAAATCCCTCTAATCTGACCATCTTATGCCCTATAGTGTCAGGGGACCCGTCCTGCTAGGGTAGTACGAGGTCCCATGTCCCTGCGCTGAGTAGAGCAGACTTTCCAGGATTTCCCAAAATACCTGTGCATTACAGCAGGATACATAGGCGTTTAATTGCAACTTTGTCCTACTGGAGTCAGTACCTAGCCTCAGGTATACTCCCCTGTGTAGTGTGAAGGTATGCCTGGTGTAGACAAGGTTCACCTCAAAGTTCAACTCAGCTTCTCCAGGGGATACAGGGGGCACCGATGGGGTAGATACAGGGCTCTACGCTTAGAGCTGGTATACAGGGCTACACACTCAGCATCTCCTGGGGATATGGGGGGTGGGGTGGATAGAGGGATATAGGCTCAAAGCTGGTAACAGGAGACTATGATCCACCCATATACTGGTGATGGTATGATGGGCGGGGCTTGAGCTCAGAACCAAGATCCAGCCCCGCCTCCTGTGCCATCAAAGGCTCATGCTGGAGACAATACACATTGTGTAGTTCTTTGATTTTCCACTTCCTTTAAGGGCAAAGCAAGAAAAACCGAGTTTACATTCACGTTTTCCGGCTGTAAGGAGGTAGATGAGAAGCGTGTGGCCGTGAAACGTCATGTGACCCCAATAGCCGCATAGTCGCCGCCTTTGGTTTACTGTACAGGCTAATAACCGGAGGGCCTCCAACCAGCACAGAG